>NC_137787.1:138027841-138071033 GCF_963383645.1 Muscardinus avellanarius | reverse complement strand
CCCTCTTTCTCCATCTTCACCTCTGTCTCCTTCTCTTCTTTTCCCCTTTCCTCCTCTTCCTTCTCCTATTCAGTTTCTCCCTTGCTATCCTTGTCATCTTTCTTCCACATCTTCTCTATCCTTTTCTTTTCACAGGCTGTTGGTCTTGGTTAAGAAGAAGGAATGTAAGAATTGGAATAGAAGAATTAGATCCCAAGTTCTGCCAGACAAGAGAAGGAAGCTTGCTCTGTGTTCTAACACTGACCCTGATTCCAAGGCTCAGTCACTGGCTATCTACAGCAGATCTTTACTTCATTTATTAGATGAACAAAGGGGTTGACTTTTGTTCCAGGGGATGCTGGGTAGCAGGACTCAAGACTTGAAATTACTGAGATGTGTTTGGCTTGACTGCACCCAGCCTGGGTTCCTAAAAACAAATAAGTAACAAAAAGGAAGCAGCAAACAGAAGCAGGGGTGGTTGTTGGTCTGTGATCTCACTGAAAGCATCACGTCTAATGGGCTGTAGTTCTTAAAGCCGCTCACAATTGCTTCATTTTTTTTTCTTAGTGGAAACATTTGCAAGCAATCAAATAATAATCATACTATAGTCTTTATCCACTCATTCCACATACTGTCCCAGGCGTGGGAGCGATGCAAGCCCTGTAAAGTGAGGGTGACACCGCATGCTTATCCTCCCGATATCAACGCAGTGGTCTGGTGAGGCTGAGCCGAGGCTGCTCCCATTTTATGGGGTGGGGGGCAGACAAAGCACAGAGCAGTGACTAAAATTGCTCCAAATGTAAGGGATGGCTTGTAGGCAAGACTCAAATTCATGTCTCCTGGGAACAAATGATAACGATAACAATAACACTGAACATTTACAGTGTTCTAAGGTGCTGACTTAGTTGCTTCTAATATGCAGTATTGCATCAAAATCAAGCAGATTCCATGTCTATGGTACCCCGATGCAGAACACGAGATGGGGTCAGTGCCATGCCCACCAGCCTGGTGCAGCCCTTCAGTGCTGCTACCAAGGGGCTCCCATTGCCCTCTGTAAGAGGGTGTGGATTTCAGTTTCCTTTTGTGAGGAACATGCCAGCCCCGACTGGTTCATAATCTTTCTGAGTACATATCCAACAAACATTCTATTCTGGGCACACATTCTGCCTATCCTCAAAGGTGGTATTTTATGGGTTGGAGTCAGTGTGTACCCAGTGTGAGAAGCTGGCTTAGGGGACAGTGAAGTGATTTAATTCTCTTGGTCCTGTTGCTTTTTGTGGGGGTCCCAGGAGGTGCTGTGGTGGTCACTACGACCATGCTGTCACTGCACAACTAGCATTTTTTCTAAGCACTCGCTCTCTACTTGACACTGTGCTAAGCACTTGGAAAGCATTAACTCAATTAATCTGCATGATATCCTTCCTAGGTACTACTGGTATTAGGCCCACTTTGCCGAGGAGGGAACTGAGGCTCATGGAATCCAAGCTACTGATATGCAGTCACTGAGCTAATAAGTGGCAAAACCAGGGTAGCTAGTAAGGTAATGGACTTTTGCACATGCTTGGCAGGCTGGTTGGTCTAAACCACCCGGGCCAGCAGGCTCTTCCCTCTGTGGGTGGCAGCTTTCATGGGTGTTCGCCCTGTCGCTCTCCTCTGTGGCTCCCTGTCTGGTCCTCTGCCTGCCGGTAGTGGCCCAGGGCACAGCAACATTTTGCAAATTACTCTTGTACTTTTTGAGTGATTGAATTGTAGGGGGGGGGAGTAACTTGGTTTATTTATATATAATCTCACAATTGGACCATTTTTCTGGTTTTATTTACTTGAAAATAGATGCAATTCAGGGGTTTTGGGGAGGAAAGGCAGGGGAAGATGCAGAGGGCTCATTGACTGGAAAGCAAACAGAGCCGGCCTAATGCTTTAAATCTGCTGGACCTCAGGCTGCGAGGTGGCTGATCACCCCAGTGATGCTCGGCAGAGCCGCAGGACTCCCGGGTGAGGGCTGACTTCAGTTTCTCTGAGGCCTAATGAAGGTGAGGTGGGTAGAGCAACTGACAGGTGGGAGGGCTCAGCTCCTCCCCAGCCCAGGTTGTGGACTGCTTAGATGCCAAGCAACCCACCCAGCTGAGCTGAGCACCCAGAACTGACCCACAGACCCTGGCTGGCCGTGGCTCATCCAAAGAAGGCCCAAGATGCTATTTGGCTTTATCCTCCAGCACAGCCAAATAGGACAGGAGGAGAACCGCTGGCTCTGAGAACTGCTGCTGCTGGTCTCAGCTGTTCCCATGTCTGAGCTGAGGCTGAGGTCCAAGGCCACACCAAGGCAGGCCTGTCCAAGGCCCCATGGGCTTGCTGGTTGCATGAGCAAACTTCCTAGAACAGGGCAGCAGCAGAGAAGTCTCCCTTTCCACATCTGGTGGGGCAAGAGCTGGCAGGACACATTTGCCTTGGGAGGGAGCAGTGAGATCCAGGGCAGAGGTGGGAAGTAGTTGCCAAGCAAGTGGGAGGGAAGGGGGACAAAGCAACAGGGGGCCTCCAGCCCTGGCCAGAGGCCCAGATGGTGAAGGTCAGCAAGTGGCCTCCATCCTTCTTACAGTGAACTGGACAGCCACACGGAACACACGGTCAGCGCTCGTGACATGACTTAGGAAACACAAGGGAAGCTCAGCATGGTTAAGTTTCCAAAACTCAGGCCTCTTGACTTTGAACAATGGGCTTAAGAATCACCCATGAAACTGAATGGACACTTAACAAAAAAAGAAATACAAATGGACAATAAATTATGAAAAAATGTTCAACATCATTAACAATCAGGGAGATGCAAATCAAAACTACACTGAGATTCCATCTAACCCCAATTAGGATGACAATCTTCAGGAAGTCAAATAACAACAAATGTTGATGAGTATGTGGGGAAATAGGAACTCTTCTGCACTGGTGTTGGGAGTGCAAACTAATTCAGCCACTATGGAGATCAGTGCGGGATTTCTCAGAAAACTGGGAATACATCCACCATACAATCTGGCTATACCACTACTGGGTATCTTTCCAAAGGGATTTGAATCAGAATATTATAGTGATATATGCACATCCATGTTTATAGCAGAACAATTCACAGTAGCCAAATTATGGAACCAATCTAGGTATTTGTCAACAGATGAATGGATTACAAAATTGTGGGATATGTACACAATGGAATTCTACTAATCAATGAAGAAAAAAATTATGTCATTTGCAGCAAAATGATGGACCTGGAGAACATTATGTTAAGTGAGATCAGCCAGTCACAGAAAGTGAAGGATCATATGTTTTCTCTTATATTAAAGCAGAAGCTAGGCAGTACTTAGGGATATCAGAGGGGCTCCAGATAATGGAGGAGAAACCTCAGTGGAGCCAGGGAGGTGGTCTAAGGGAAGGAAAGGGGAAGGGTGAGGTTCAATGAAGGAATTACTACCACTGGCTGTGTTGTGCACATGTGAAAATACCAATGTCAATCTCAATATCATGTATGGGGAAAGGGAGGGAGTCGGGGGAAAGCTCACCAAATGCTGTGTGCATGAGTGTCCCTATCCACTCTGAACTACATACTGATGTGAGACTTCAATGCACCAATGCAAGTATATTAAAAACAATACTCAGCTGCACGTGGTGGCGCATGTTTGCAGTCCCTGCGCTTGGGAGGCTGAGACAGGAGGATCGCACAGGTTCAAAGCCAGCCTCAGCTACTAGTGAAGCTCTCAGAAACTTAGTGAGACCCTGTTTCCAAATAAAATAGAAAATAGGTCTGGGAGTATAGCCCAGAGGTAGAAAGCCCCTGGGTTCCACCCCCAGCACCACAAAAAACAAACAACAACAATAACAACAACAACAACAACAACAAACATTAATCAGCACGAACTTTAAGCTCTAGACTCAGGTTTTCTCATTAGCTCATCCATCCCTTAGTTCTAAGATATTAGAAACACACATATGGGTAGATTAGCATAGATAATGATACTGACAGAAAGATAGATATATAGATATATATTGATATTTTTTTCTGATTGCAAAAATAATATATAATGTAGAAAAACTGAAATATAAACACAAAATCACAGGGGAGAAAATTTAAAATCCTTCATAAATTCAGAAATAATCACCATAAAGGTTTTTTTTTGACATTTTATGCATTTGTACAAATTCATATAAACATAAACACATTATACATTATTTTAAATGAGATATTGTATAATATATACCTTAAGCATGTTTGAACATTAAATATTGCTGGCAAGTTTCTATATAATTTCAAATAGCTGCTTAGTAGTCAATTGGGGGGATGTACTGCAAATTTTAAAAGTAGTTTCCTACTGTGGGACACAGATTGTTTCCATTTTTACACTGTTATAAAGGCGGGGGTATTGCATAGCCTTATATAAACCTTTCCACATCTTGTTTTAATAGCAGACACAAAGTCAGATTTGGATTTCTGATTCTGAATCATAGCTGGGAAGATTATGGTTTGCAATTGGGAGTTTAACTGCTTGGCGGGACTCAGAGGTAGGATCCCAGAGCCAGTGGAGTGGTGTGGATACCTCCAAAGTTAACCTGATTTTAATCTGAAATAACAGAAACAGTGTACAGAAAAAAAAAAAAAAAAGGGCCCCTCAAAGCAGGTCTAAGTTTATAGAATGAGGGCTGCTCTTTTGGGCCACAGAAAGCATATACTTGACTTTTTTTTTTTAGTCACAGTGGGCTAAAACATTGAAGAAGGAATCCCAGTAACCGACTGGCTTTAAACACAGTGGTACTCTGTAAAGGAAACCCAGGCAAGAATAATGCTCCTATTTTTATCAGAAGCCAAAACTTAGCTGGTCCATGGTTCTTATTGTCTGGCTTCCATTTTGAAGATCACCTCATGGTCCTATAAATCTTCTGGGGCTTCAGGCATCACAAATACCTATTTCAGGTAGGACTGATATTCACTCAGGATGCATAGGTTTGGCCGATTAGTGGCTTGCACATCAACATATTTCTGAACACACGGGCAATGCTGCTGCCTCTTGCATCCCTGGATTGTCTCCAAGATCCAGCACCTGAGAAGTTAACATAAGTTGCAGAATCCTTCTCTGAGTTTGCTCGGCCTTAAGGCTGATGATGTCCATTCCAATCATTCAACATGCCCCAAATCACTCCCAATTCCAGGTAAGGAGACAGGAGAGGCAAGCAAAAGCTCCCCCCCTCCCCCCAGCAAACCGCTCCTCAGCTTCTACTTGCAGCTTATTGGCTGCTTCTGCCTGCAATGCAGGCTGGGAAATGTAGTTCTTCAGCTATCAAGACTCACACCTCCAACAACATAAGGTTCTTTTTCTATGGAAGCAGAAATGTTGTGTAGGCAATCAGCAGCCTATATGAAGAAAAGCATGATCTATAGTGTCACAGCGAAGGAGATTTAGCCCTTCACATCTTAGTATAAACATCTCAAATCAAATCAGCGACATTTTGGGGCATTTTGCCCATTACAATGATTTTGTGTATGTCTCTGTGTGGGTGTGGATGTGGGGAGAATATTGGGAAGAAGTGAGGTAGATGGAGGAGGAGTTACCCAGCTGGGATGTTGGATCTCCAGAAAGAAAAGAAAGAGCAGATTACCATTTCTAGTTTTTAGGGAAGAACATGATGCTTCCCTCTGTTGAGACCAACTGCCTAAGAAAATCCTTATATAAATAAAAGTAGTCTCCTCTTTAAAACAAAAATAAAATGAAAACAAAACCTGCCCCCAAAGCTGGTAGGGGTATGCATGGGAAGGCAATTTGGCAATATTTAGCAAAACAAAAAATTCACATGCCATTTGACCCAGCCAATCTACTTCCTGGAATCTATTCTAAGAAACATTCATTTGCCCGTGTGAAGACATCTGCACAAAGATGTGATTGTTGTGTGGTCTTCAAAGAGGGAAAATTGGAAAGCACATGAACATTTATCAATAGGGGACTTGTTCAGCCAAATCAGAGAATATCCATTCTGAAATAGTAAAAGAATGAGGTGGGGGCCAGGCAGTAGGGTGCACGTCTATAATCTTATTACTTGGGAGGCTGAGACCAGAGGATCACAGGTTCAAGGACAGCCTGAACAATATAGCAAGCTTCTCAAAACCTAGCAAGACCCAGTTTTGAAGTAAAAAAAGGGGCTGGGGTGTAGCTTGGAGGTAGGATGTCCCTGGGTTCAACCACCAGTACCCCTCATCCCCCACTCACACAAAGAATGAGGCAGACTTATAGAAAGATTCATAAGTTGTATTGAAAAGAGAATAAATTTAATGTAATACTACTTTTTTTTTTTTTGGTGGTACGAGGGTTCCTGGAAACCCTTCTACCTCCAGGCTACACTCCCAGACCTATTTTTATTTGGAAACTGGGTCTCTTAAGCCAGCACGGCTGGCTTCGAACCTGCATGATGCTCCTTTCTCCACCTCCTTTCTCCACCTCCCAAGCGCGGGGATTACAAGCGTGCGACACCACGCCCGGCTTGTAATACTACTTTTTGGAAAAAAAAAAGTATGTGTACCTATGATAGTATATAGCAGAAGCTGAGAGGACCCATATTATTGATGGCAAGGGAGTTGGGGGATATAGTTGAAGAGACTTTTAGGCTTTGTCCTGTGCACTGCTTAACTTTTTCAATCAGAATGCATTCATGAATTATTTATTCAATTAAAAAACTCCTGTTGACAAACCTGTGGAGTCTGTTGGAGCAGGCAACTAGAGAGACATATCAAGAGGGGGAGATAAAAGACTTGTGTTTTTAGTGTGACACAAACAATATAATACTACAACGAATAGACATAACTCTGTAATAACAATCATATACTTATGTACTTTTTTTTAGGAAGCACTACCTAACTTATTTAATCACAAGAAACTCTGGGATGGGCGACAATGTTCTTTCTTTCTTTCTTTCTTTTTTTTTTTTTTTTGGTGGTACTGGGGTTCCTGGAAGCCCTTCTACCTCCGGACTACACTCCCAGACCTATTTTTTAACTTTTTAATGTGGAAACAGGGTCTCCTAAGCCAGTGCACGCGGCTGGCTTCGAACCTGCGCGATCCTACTGTCTTTGCCTCCCAAGCGCGGGTATTACAAGCGTGCACCACCACGCCCGGCTCCGACAATGTTATTTCTATTTAACAGATTAAAAAAATACAGGAAGGTGAAGTAAGTTGCCTGAGGTCACAGAGCTGTTAAGAGGCAGAATGAAGAATGGATCCAAATCAGGTTCCAATTCAAGTCCCTCTTGCTGTGACGTGGACAGACACATCACAGCAGTGGTGGCATGCCTCCAACAAACAGTTTAGTGTGACTGAAAACAACCACAGAGAACTTTATCTGGCTCTTTCCCTATTCTATGGTCCCGAGAAAAGGGGAGAGTTAGCTGGGGAAAGAAGAAAATCTTGAATCAACTCCCACTGCAACACCTTGACTCCTTACTCTTTTTCTAATGCACTCGCGGTTATGATTTGAATCTTAAATGTCTGCAAAAGGCCCACATGCTGAAGGTTTGGTAACTGTTCTGTGGCACTATGGGGAAGTGTTGGGACCTGTAGGAGGTTGGGCTTCATGGAAGGAAGTTAGATTACTGGGGGTGTTGCTTTGAAGGGGATACGGGGTCTCCAGTGCCTTCCTCACTCTCTCTGCTCCCGGGCTGCCATGAAGTAGACAGCTTTACTCTACCATACGATCCTGCAACAATGCCTTACCTCTCCCAAGCCCAAACAATCCATCTAAGGAATCTTGGCTGAAATCTCTGAAATCATGAGCTGAAATACAGATGTCCTCCTTATAGGTTGATTATGTCTGGTATTTTGTTACAGTGCCGGAAAGCTAACTAGCTCACTCACCGCTGGCCTGCATGGGAAATATTTTCTCCCTTCCTTTCGAGTTACTTTTTTTCTGTATCACAGCACAAACGGCTCAGTGGTAGTACATGTTTTCTGTTTTATTCTAGGGAACTAACACAGGTCTGCCATGTGGAGGATTCCCAATACATGTTAGTTAGTGGGATGACCGAGAAGGAAGGTGGGAGGAGGAGTGCTTGAGGAAGGGTGAGGACCTCCATGAAGAGCCACATGGTAGGGGGTGGTAGAAAGGGGGCTCTTTATCAAACTTCTTTCAAATATATTGTTATTGAAGGCCTGTGGCTTCTGGCTTCTTCTCCTACCTGGGCCTGCCTTACAGAGTGGCAGTGGACTGAGGAGGCCCAGAGTTCTCTCTCTGGTGTGCAGAAAATGATGGATGACTCCTAGCTGCAATGGCTGAGAGCAGGGAGTGGGCTCCATTCCAGCCCAGCCCTGACACAGGCAGCCTGAGCCTCCAGCAGGGTCCAAGGCTTGGCCCTGGGACCTGGGTCAGGTACGACCCATGGCAGGTATATATAACCAGCACTTCCCACTTCCAGGTAGTCCTGGGATCCCTGGGTCCTGCTCTGTCTCTGGCCTCCTGAAACAGGGGCATCCTTTCTCTAGGAGGATAAAAAGGTCCTCATAGCTTCAGATTGCCACATTCATCCTTGCTGGTGCCTTCTTTAACTGCTATTGTCTCTCCTTCTTGCCCCAAAGAGTCCTGTTCCTTTAAAAATTCACCTGAACCTGTCATTTGTTAGGTAACATCACACGTCAGTCCTATGAGGGTTTCATGCCCGTTCCTGCCTTCATCCCCCAACTCTGTACACTGGTACCATTAGGATTTCCACTGTAAAGTGATAGGAACAATTAGAACAATTTACCCAGGGCTCCCAGGTGCTTTGTGTCTGGCAGGTGTACTGTTGTTCCTCCCAGTGGGGCGACCATGCTGCCGACCCTGTCAAGCACACATGTGACTTGTTTGGCTAGTGGAATGGAATTGGCGGTGACAGACTTCTGAATGGAAGCTCCCGGAGCCACTGCGGTTCTGCCTCTCTTCCCTCTGGCCTGGCTTTGCCTGGTCAGATGGGGCAGTCCCTCCTCCATTCAGTTTCCAGGTGATGACTGTAGCCAGGCTGCAACAGGGCTACAAGAAAACCTTTGCTGTCTTCGGTCACCCAGATTCAAGGGTTGTTTGCCGCATAACCTGGAGAAAGCCTGTGGAGATAGCATGCATGGCCACATCTAATCCCTAGAGTAACCCTGGGTGGGGGCAAGGGGAATGTATTCATAGACCCATTTCAAGATCAATGCCATAACCCTGCTAACCTGGCAAAGGGGTTTGCATGGCTTCGTCTCTACATGGAGTCAGTGTTAAAGAAACACAGGGCATGAGCCTAACTCAACAGGGGTCTAACTACAACTCTGAATCGAGTTCCTTCTGGTCTGACATAAATTCCCCCAGATTTCTCTTTCATCCCAAACTCCTAATTGCTTTTTCTCTCCATTCCTCCATCCCCACCAAAGTAGACCAATTGTTTTTTATTAAAAAATATTTTGGGGTGAGATTACAATGCACCAATAAGAGTATTTGAAGATAAAGTAAAGATGACTTATTCCCCCCCAAAAACAAAAACAAAAACAAAAACAAAAAACAAAAAAACTTGAGTGCCCTTGTCTGGGGAACTCAGTGACTTCTCTTTCTCAGGTTAGATCTGCTTCACACACCTGAGAAACTGACCAGGAAGTCTTTCTTCCACTGCCACATACCGTGGGCTTTTGACCCCTGGCATCTTCTAGCACAGACTGGCTGACTTGTTTAGCTCCAGTCCCAGCAAGTAAGAATCCTTTCTTGCTGGGAGGAAAAGGAGGGGAAGGGAGAAATGGGTGGATGAACATTTCTTTGATGGGGCAGGGGGCAAAGGCTGTTCCAACCCCAAGTTAATATATGCCCTGTTTCGTTCATAATAATAGCAGCTAATATTTATTGTGAATTTACATTCTAAACATTATGCCTAGGTACATTTATCTCATTTATTCCTTGTTGAGATCCTGTAAAATAACAAAATCCCCATTTTATACACAAGGAAACTGAAGTCATGGTGAGGTGGGGGAACTTGCCCCGGGACATAAGCTAAGAAGAGAGGACTGAGATGCAGATCCAGTTCTGAGTCCACAGTCTCTGTGTGTCACCTTCACACCATCCCAGGTGGCTGCAGCTGATTTTGCTGTTCACAAGCCTCCAGGGGCTTTCTGGAACCCTTGGGGTCTGTTTCCAGCTCCTGAGCGAGCTTAGGAGGCCCTTCAAGGCTGGTTCCCGCTTATTTCACCAGCTTGGTTCCCTCCCACTTGGTCCATCAACTCCCCGAGGGGCCTTGGGTCTCCCTTGGGGTCCAGACTTGCCCAAGACGCCTGCCCAGCCCCCTGGGCGTTTGCCTGTTTGAGCACGCTGGTCCTTCTGATGTTGGCCCTGAGGCTTTCCCTTGTACACCTGCCTTTGTGCTCTTGGCCACCGCCCCTTATGGTGTCTTCTGTTTCATGTATCCCTCAGGGCATAGCATAGGCCTGTGACTTATTGTGTGCTCAATAAATATTTGTTTAATGAATGGACAACTGAGGTTTGTTTGTTCAAGTCATATTCCGTGGATTGTTTGGTTTCTCTTACTATTAGGTGAAATTTCCTGGCTTATGGTTCTAGGCCACATCTGGATTTCATAGCTTTCATCAGTGGCTCTAGACCCTGCAGTGAACAACATCTTCCTTTGGGCCTGATAATTGCATTTTTTCATACTTGCCACATGAGATTTTCCACCTCTATTATGTCTAAAACAGACAAGGTATTTTTTTTTCTTTTCCCACTAACAAAAGTCTTGGTTAGCTTTTATCTGGAAGACTCAATATCTTCTTCCTGCTTTTCAGTACAGACAGGTTGCACATGTCCTGGCACGACTTATCAAGAGCTTTTCTTTCATCCTTACAGTCCCAGGGTCTAGCCCTCAGCATCTCTGAGGAAGGACCGGGGGAGTCCCCAGCCCAGAGAACTATTTACTGCAATCAGCATATCACTGACTTACCAGGTAACGTTCTGTAGACCTCAGGCATTCATGACAATAACACGGACAGTAGTCTCATCGAGGGGTAAAAAAGTTCTTTCACAACTCACAGCTAAATAAAACCATCCTGACAAAGAAAGAACAAAAATGTCCAATGGTGGTGGCCTCAACTGAGGTTTTTCTGGCTTTTGATCCCTAGAAAGAGAAGCAGGCAGATACGCTTCCCACAGTACCTTGAAGATTTCACATTTGCTGCATTAAAGATGCTGGCCATTGTTCCTGCACTTCCCCAGGGCCAGAAGAGCCTCCCTCTGCCTGGCAGAGTGGATGGGTGGGGACTGGAGGGGGCAACTGATGGGGTCAGAAAAGCTGCTTCTTTGGGTTACTTTCATCCATACCCATGTCCTCTTGGTATACAATCCAGAAGCCTGCACTATCTAATTTATATCAAGTGCATTTAACAAAGGGCATCTGTTGTCATGGCTAAACCACACTTGAGAGTAGAGAGTGTATCTGGGCCTCAGCAATATGCTTAGGTGATGTATTAGGCTCCCAGTCAATAACCTCTTAAACTTTTAGTTGTGTTCAGAATCTCTACAAGGACAGACATTTACTGTGCCTCAGGTACTGTGCCAGGGGACGTACCTTAGGGCTTCTCAAATCACAAGGAGGGCTTGTTAAAACCTAGATTGCTGGGCCCTGTCCCTAGAGTTTATGATTCAGTGGGTCTTTGGTGGTGTCTGAGAATTTGCATTTCGTGCGAGTCCTTCCAGGTAGGCTGCTGCTATGCTGCTCCAGGGGTTGCCCGTTGAGAACCATTGTCACATGTGTGCCTTTATTATGTCCTCATAAGAACTCATCTTCGGATTTAGAGGTGATGGCTAAGCACTGAATTCAAAGTTAGGTGGGTTTCTAGCTCTCTCCTGGCTGGTCCCAAAGCCTGAACTCTTTCTTCCCAGTCATTTTATCTTCCCATGGCACTCATCTGCCATGCGAACTCTGCATAAAGACAAACCAACAGACCCAAACATGATCGCAAACGCTTCTGGACCCCGACCTTATGTAGCCCTCAGCTACTTTTATTCTCATGCTAGAGATAAGCTTAGTAAGATTTAGTGGTGTGGCAGGCAAGTAACAGTCCATGACTACAAATCAAATGCATGATAAAGCTGGGATCCAGAGTCCTATTGCTGTCTGGTAGAGAAGTCCTAAGGCTACTACGTATTTTAATCCATGTGTATCCTGGATGGAGATTTGAAATGGTCTTCATCTGTGACAGCTTTCTCTCTTGCTTCTCCACTCCAGTAGCCCTCCCTCAGCATGGCAGGGACTGATACACAGCCCTTGCTCTGGAGGGGTCCTTGAGAGTGGCCTACTAGGAAGCTTTGGTACTTGCAACCCTGCTTCAAAGCTGCTGAACTTGTAAATAAACATCATGACAGCTGCCAGATGGTTGGGAATCTATAGCCTCAACCAAATCGGCCAACAGTGAGGCAGGGAAAGTGGATATTTTCTTTAATTTCACCAGTGGCATTGCATATACTTTCTACACAATGCAGACATTATACAAAGAAAGGTCTATGGGCCTCCATCCATCACTTGGTGTTACCTTGGAATCCATGGACACACTCCAAACATCAGCTACATCGTCTTCCATTCCCTGACCAAGGGCTGTCATCTTAGCATGACATTGTGATATGCCATTGACCCTGAAGACGGGATGCATCAACTTGCTCCTCAGTGGTACTTTGAATACCCTTATAGATAAGAAAAGACGAAACGATACCTCGAGCACAATAGGTCTCTATACCTGGTGGCAAAAAAGTATGAGTGGAATTTGATTCCCTTTTTGAAGTGATTCAGAGATTTTGATTTTCCTTTACTTCCTTTGCAATGATTTGTCACTTAAAAACTGACAATGGAAGCAAAAAGTGATAACCAAAAAGACAAGCTAAACTTAAGGAAGAAACATACGAAGTATCTTGATAAGACATTCAACATAAAAATAATCATGGAATATACTCAATGCATAAAAGCATAAAAGTTGGAAGAATGCCTGGGAGAGACTCTATTGAGTGACAGGAAAATGTAGACTTTTTTTTTAAAGGAAAGAGAAAAATGTGCCATTACTCAGAGTTCCTTTTCTTTCACTGGCAACTAACACCTTCTCTGTACCTCCTATTACCAGCTTTTTGTTTAGACTTCTCTGGGGTGAGCCCTGATAATTCCAAAATATTGACTTTCATATCTGTTGCTTTTTATAAAGTTAATAATGAATAATAGGCATAAAGCTAAATATACATTATGTGTGGATTCATCACATCTCATTCATGATGCCTGCAAAAGGGGCTGAGTATAAGGTCACCATCAATGTAGCCAGCCAGCAGTATATAAAGTGCCCAATGCAGTTCCCTAACATACATTTCCAATGGCTGCAGCTTACCTTTTTATATATAGATTTTTTTTTCCTCAGTCATACTGGATGGAAATCTTTCCAAAAAGAATGCTCATTAGAGTAGTCCCTCACTTTTCATGGTTCCAGTTACCTGATATTGACCATGGTCTGAAAATACTAAATAGAGAAATCTAGAAATAATTCTCAAGTTTTAAGTTGCTCAGTGTTCTAAGTAGCATTAAAAAATCTCATACCATTCTGTTCTGTCCCATCAGGACATGAATCAACCCTTTGTCTAGTGTATACATGCTGTATATACTACCCACCTGGTAGTCACTTAGAAGCCATCTTTATTATTAAATGGACTGTCATGGTATCATAGTGCTTGTGTTCAAGTAATATTTCATTTACATTTCAATGACCAGAAAGTACAAGAGTAGAGATTCTGGCAACTCAGAAATGCCAAAGAGAACCCACAGAGTGCTTCCTTCAAGTGAAAAGGGGAAAGTTCTCAGCTTAAGAAAAATATTGTTTCCCAAGATTGCTAAGGCATACAATGGGAATGCATCTTCTACTTATGAAATAGTGAAGGAGAAATAAATTCATGCTATTTTACTGTTTAACCTTAAAATACAAGTGATATGGCTTTACTACATGATAAATGCTAATAATTAAAATGGAAAAGGCATTGAATTTTAGAGTTTGGGACTGTCCTTGGATTCAGGCATGCACAGGAGGTCTCAGGACACATCTCCCATATCTTTCTACTGTACTACTTTGCTTTATATCATTATTCCTTAAGGACAGAAATTATCTATGTTAAAGAGATGCCTTCTAGGGCTTCCTGCCCTAAAAAGTTTCTACTTGCCAGTGCTCTTTTTAGTTTATTCTACTGCTTCCAATTTTTCATAAAGGAGGAGCCTCTTACCTTTTTCACCAGTTGCTGAGGGGAGGGTTTGGCAGACGCATGGGGAGGGAGGTGGCATGGTGATGTCAGGGTTAGAAAATGTTCGCCAACTCCTATGAAGATTCATCCCAGACCACAGTGTGAATCAGACAAATCAGAACTACTCAGGAAGAAGTAACTCCAAAGACACGCCATTTAGAGCTAGCACTTCTTAAGATAATTGGGTCCAGAAATTTGAGGGGAAAATTCCTCTTTGGATTTTTTTCCCTCAGAGTCTTCGTTATAGAGGTAGAGAGTCAGGAAGGAGCAGGAGAGGCCTTCAGAGCTGAGCATCATTCCTTATCTGTGATTCACCTGAGGTAGAGTACTGGCTATGGCCTCAGAGGAGGCTAGCCTCAGATTATGAGCCGGGAGTCAGGGCTAGGGTGGAGGCAAGAGGCCCTATACATTCAGAAGGTGGCCATGACTGCCTCCCCATGTCTACATGACCTGTTCCTTCCCCTGACAATTTCTCTCAGGACGCGGTGTTCCAACCCTTCCTTCAGATGTTCGTCAATGCAGTTTCAATGGCCAGTGCCCGAGTTTTAGCAGCAGCTCTGATGATGTGCTTCTATGCCAGTATTATGTTCTTTACTTGGTGGCAGTGGTCACCTACAGCCTCTTTCTGTCTTTGGATGTGTGGTTCATATGTGCCTTGAGATGCTTGATGGTTATTTTCAAAGTGGTCTCTAAAGATGACATGGTCCATGCTCGCAAGGAACAGAGTTTGTCATCCATACAGTCGGTTTCCAGACACAGGGTGGGGTAGATTTCTCCAAATATTAATCAGTGAAAGATGAGCAATCTGGGTTCAAATGATTAGGCTGAGAACCACAGCATTTCAGACTGAAAAAAGATCTTTGTCTTTGGTCCAGAGGAAGAAGTGTGTGTGTGTGTGTGTGTGTGTGTGTGTGTGTGTGTGTGTGTGTGTGACATAGTCATGCCTTCTGATTTCAAGTTTAGTCCTGATGCCACCTATCCAATTTCCCTTTTTCACTTGAATCCTTAACTATTGTGACCTGCCAACTTGTGAGAAACTGAATATGTACCAGCATAAACATCAATGGCAGAAGCATTTTTAAAAAATATAAATCACAGTGAAGGGTCCTAAACATTCCCTGATTGTCGCCCCCAACATCCATTGCTATGCAAAGCTTATTAAAACTAGAACATTCCCAAAGAACTACTTAGAGCTTCACCATGGAAACTATTTGATAGTTCCAAAATGAGATATTTCAGACTTTTCATCTATTCATCAAAGAGTATTATAACTCAAAGAAAAAGCATTTTACCTGTTCTCAAGTTTGAGGGAATTAAAGGAATAAAATAAAATGTGTGTTGGGGTTGGTTAAAGCACACGTAGAGCAAGAAGCCACGGGTCAGCATTTCTCCATTGTGAAAGCAAGTTTGAACCTTGAGCCCAGATTACAGGGTGGACCTTGGCTCCTGATCTTAACTAATTTCTCTTAGGTTGACTTTTCCTCCATTTTTCTCTCTGATACTAACATAACATAGCACTTCATAATGTACAGATTATACCAAGAATTTTGCCAGGCATAAAGGGAAATTTGAACTTCTTAGCATTTGAAGAAAAGCTTGGGTTTGTTTTGATCCCTGTGATTGGGTTGATTTAATTAATCTTTCATTTGCAACTTTATTAGTTTGACTCAAAATAAGTTTATTTCTAATCAGTTCTTTTCATAACTTAAAGCTTCTTAAGGACATTGAGTTAAAATTACGAACGTGGGCAAAAAACAGTCATGCTTTGTTAGGGTTGCCAAATATTGCATGGGACAGATTTATACTGCAAAATTATTTCTTGTTTACCTAAAATTCAAATTTAACTGAGTATCCTGTATTTTAGTTCACTAAATCTAGCAACCCTATTTGAACTGTGTAATAGATGCCCTCCTGAAATTTTGTGTTTGGGTAAAGATTTTGTAAATAAAATCATATATTAAATATTTTAGGTAGCTAAATGTCTGTCCTTTGATTAAGACTCATAAAATAAATTCAGATTTTTTTTTTACATTTGGCTTATGTTAGGCACAGATACTTATGTGTTTTATAAATTTAGTTTAAAAATGTTTGTTTTAAATAGCAACCATTGCTTCCCCCTCTGTCACTAAGCCACAAATTATACTATGACACAGTTTGCAAACTCTACCGTAGAGTCTATTCACTCGGTACCTATATTTCATGGTTCTTGAGGTCTCTTTCAGGCAAGAGGCTGTGAATTTTGTGAATTTTGTAAGACTTTCTCTTGAGCTCTCTGAGCCATTTATTATTTATTTAGTTAGTTATTGAGGTACTGGTAAATGGAACCCAGGGTCATTCTACCTCCGAACTACACCCCCAGCCCTATTTTTTATTCTTTATTTTAAAACAGGGTCTTACTGAGTTGCAAAGGGCCTCACTAAGTAGCTGAGGCTGTCAGCGAACTATGATCCTCCTGTCTCAGCCTCCCAAATACTGGGATTACAAGTGTGTGCCTCCATGCCTGGCTTCTCTGAGCCATTTAAACATTTTTCACCAAGGAGGCTGTGAATTTTGTGAGACTTTTTCTTAAGCTTTCTGAGCCACTTAAAAGGATTTCACCAAGGATTTGGTTAAACACAGTAACAACATTTATTGAACGTTCACTGTATGACAAACCTTCTATTTATGCATTTTTCCATCCAATCCTGATCATACTATGCCCAAGGTAAAATGATTATAGGTTGATTATCATTAATCCAAAAGCCAAAAGTCTGAAATGCTCCAAAATCTAAAACCTTTTGAGCACTGATGTGATGCTATCGTGGAAAATTCTATACCTGGCCTCGTGTGATGAGTGATGCACTGAAAATACTGTATACAATTACCTTCAGCTTGTGGTTATGAAGTGTATATGAAACAAATTTCATGCTTAGACTTAGATCTTTTTTCCAACATACCTTATTATGTATATTTAAAAATACCAAAAGTCAGAAAAAATAATCCATGATAAGATGCACTTCTGGTCCCAAGAATTTCACAATACAAAACACTCAACCTGGATCCCCATTTCACGGAGGAGGAAACAAAGGCCTAATAACTTGCTATGGTGTCACAACCAACTGAGCAAAAGTGCTGGGATTCAAAAGCAGGTTTGATTCCAACATGCCTTTTAACTCTTACCCATACCAGAACGTTTCCCACAGGTAGACCAGGAGGAAGACTTGCTGTGGGCCCGCTAATATATGGGAGGTGTAGAGGCTCATTGAAAGAAGGGACTATCCTGGGAGATTTCCCAAAATCAACTGGCAAAGCTCGGCTTCACGGCATCTGCAAGGAGCTCACATGGAGTGGAGAGGTTGTCTCTATGTTCTTGTGAGATGGGTTGGTGGTCTTAAGTCTGTAGTTTGAAGCCTTATCAGAAGGAAAACCATAAATTATTTGCAAATGCTTTGAAATTAATGACTTAACCTCTGTGTACATAAGATACACCCTATAGTTGCATAATCATTATATGCTGGTGTAAAAATTCCTGACCCCATACTTGGACGGTCTTATTTGAATTCTGATTCTGGCTGTGGATGGAGTCTGAAAAATGACACCTCTGTCTCAAGATTTCCAGCCGGACTGCACAAAGCTGCATGTGACTGCCAAGGCACTCACGCTCCGAGGAACCCTGGCCCGGACCAGGAGTTCCTAGAGGGCAGGAATGTGTCCTGTATGTCTTTGTATCTTTAGCACTATAACAGAGCAAGATGCATAATAAATGTCCGATATATGTTGACAGGGAATGACAGTCAAAGCTGACAGGGAAACGTTTCCCCTGCTCTAGAATAAGCAATTATAAATGTAATCATGGCTAGAGTTTTCTTCTAGATTTTCTACATGTAAGAGTTTTCCTTGGTCGCCAGGGTTTACATTTCTGGCGAGGAGGTGGGATGGTGGTGGTGGCAAGCAAATATTTATGCTTGTGTACAACAGAAGCTTCACTGTGCTCTATCGGGGAAGCCAGAGCACGCACTTCTTAGTATGTAAATGAGCGTCTGTGTGTTGCTCCTTTCCACAGCTGACACTGGAGATTAGAGTTGAGCTGTAAGCTTGTAAAAAGCCTTTGAGGGAAACCCTTAATGAGAAACTGATCCTTTTAAATTCAAGTCTAATTACTTTTACAGCAACATTTCTATTTCGGATGCTTCCCCATGAATAAGGTTTCTTTTATGCCATTGATGTGATACTGGCTCCTCCAACTCAGCAGAGAGAACACCCAACGCGTGGCTCCAGTGAGAGACCCCAGTGAGGAAGCCAGCGACTCTTCTGCTTGAGGAGCTGGCTCAATTTCAAAGGCCACCAGGAGAGAGAGGCTGGGACCCCATGTTGGCAAGCCCTTGAAAATAGTTCTATCGATTTAAATATAAAAGCAAAATAATAAAGTATTAGAAGAAAATAGGAATAAAAGAAAAATAGTTCTATCTTTTCTCTCTCCCTCAGTCCTTCCTCTGATCATGGGCTTCCTCTGCTCATGGGCAGTGCCGGACAACCTGAGGTCGCGAGCCCTTCCCTATGGGCGCAAGGGAAACTGGTCATTTTAGTCACATGGTCATTTACTTTTCAATGTCCAATATTTGATGGGAGCCCTAGAGGGGAGTCCGGCAATTGTGTTTTCACAAATTTGGATATAACTCTAAAGAGGTGTCTTACACATTGCCCCCATATCATGGTATTGGTATTTAGAGATTCAACCAACTGTTTTTAGGGCTACTGTGGTTTTATCCATAATGAACATGTCATTATTCTTTAAAGAAAACAGTGTAAGCCGGGCGTGGTGGCGCACACTTGTAATCCCAGCATTTGGGAGGCTGAGATCGGAGGATCATGGTTTGTGGACAGCCTCAGCTACTTAGTGAGGCCCTCTACAACTCAGTGAGACCTGGTTTCAAAATAAAGAATAAAAAATAGGGCAGGGGGTGTAGCTCGGAGGTTGAATGCCCCTGGGTTCCATCCCCAGACCCACAAAAAAAAAAAAAGAAACCAGTATGATAACTATTTACTTAACATTTGTATTGTATTAGGTATAAGTCATCTAGAGATGACTTTAAGTATATAGGATATATGCCAATATATGCCATTTTATATAAAAGACTTAGACATCTTCAGATTCTGGTACCCAAAGGGAGGTCTTGGAACTAATTCCTCATGAATGTGGAGGGACACTTGTACTTAAAATAGCAGCTCAGATTGGAATTGGAATTTTGTATGCATTTATAGCATTACTTCAGCTGTTACATTTTTTGTGATGTCCAATCTCAAAGATATCCACCCGGAGAGTGGAGGTGGGGGAGGGACCCTGTGAGGAGGGCACCAAGAGCTGTGAGGTTCTGACACTCTCTATGTATCCCAACATGATGTAAAATTATAATGCAGTGCATTAAAAATAGCAATCTCAGGTTGGTATAGGAGAAAGTAGGTCATAACTGTATTTACTAATATCCACTGCAATGTAGTATTATTTTATTTTTTGTGCAAATAGTCTCTCTCTCTCTCTCTCTCTCTCTCTCTCTCTTTCTCTTTCTCTGTTTCTCTCTCTCTGTTTCTCTCTCTCTCTCTTTCTCCTCTCTCTCTCCTCTCTCTCTCTCTCTCTCTCTCTCTCTCTCTCTCTCTCTCTCTCTCTCTCTCTCTCTCTCTCTCTCTCTCTCTCTCTCTCTCTCATCTCTCCCATCTCTCCCTCTCTCCATCTCTCTCTTGGTAGCAAGGCAAAATTGAGAGGAGCACTAGATTAGGAATTAAGAGTCTTTCACTATTTCCTCATCTGGTCTCACCTCAGCTTCTTGGTGGAGCAGAGTCTGTGACCTGCAAAGCCTCCTGTAAATATGAGGCGTTACTATCATGGCGTCCACTCAGCAAGTTGAGTGTGAGTGACTGAGTATTAGACAGAGGGGTGGATGAACAGACATGGCATGAATGGACTCCTCTGGACGGGAAGAGAGCAGGTGGCCCACCCTCTCACTGAGCTCCAGATAGGCAAGGGTGTCACCCCAACCCTCCTTGGCGTGTGACTCTGAGAAGACGTGGTCAGGACTTTTCATCTTCGGGACTCAATGTGAGGAACACGAGTTGCAGGTTAAAGTAGGGACAATAGAACAGACACCAGCTCTGCCACCTGTGGCTATGTGGCTGAGGGGAAGTCACTTCAGAGATCTGAATTTCTTATTTTTTATCTATCAGAGCCATCCTACAGGGTACCTGGTGCTACAAAGCACTGTGTGTATTGTAGGTACTCATGTGCCAGTTACTGTTAATTACTGGCAGGGATTCTTTGGTGTCAGGCTTTGGTTTGAGGTTCTATCTGCCATAAGTCTTTGTCCAGTAATTCCTAAAATTGTTGACAGGAAGCCAAGCTTTTTGTCTTGCCTCTCGTTAGTATTCTATGCTGTAAACCAAGTCCATGTGGGCCTGCAGATCATTTCCCCACTCTTACTATCAGGCTAGTTCTCATCAATATTGGTGAATACTTACTATGATGGATGAAGAGAACTGATAGATGTGAACCACTGTGAGAAAAATGTGAAAAAGCTGGAGATAAAAGCTTAAAAGTGGCTCAAAGACTATCTTCAAATATATTATGCAAAATGTAGAGTGTGATTGAAAATAAGACTAAATTTCAGCAAGAAAGATTTAGATCATCATTAAGAATAACATGCCTCTAAGGATGATTAAACACTTGAAAAGAATTTTATCCTGCTTCTGGTTCCTAATCGTTTTTTTTTCTTTCTAGTTCTTAGCTTTTCTGCAGCTGCATATTAATAGACTAGCAACCAAAACAAAGCTTTTAAAAATATAGCTAGAGACATTTGCTCCAAATACAACTCATGGCAAATACAATGACAATCAGTAGTGCCACAATCATAGAAGTAGAAAGTGTTCTTGCAGCTCCAGTAGGGTTCTGAAGGTCACAGCTGGGGTCAGGATGGAACATTGGCCAGAGCCATCCTGCTGTGTGCGCACCTTCAGAGGGGTTAGCCAAAGCCCAGCCTCAAGAAGGATGGACAAACCATGTGGCACTGTCAAATGGATGGGAAGGTAGGAGCACTGGCCAAGTACCCAGAGAGGGCACTGATCTTATGGTTATTGCAGATTTATTCTTCGTGGACAATATGTACTGGAGATAATATAATCCCCAGGAAACTTAAGTTCAGAAGGCATGTAACTTCTGTTCTCTGAGTTGAATAGCGGTGGAGGTAGTACCAAGCGCGGTCCCCTCTGATGCTGCAGGTGTTTCACTGAGTTGTCACCAGGCACATCTTTTACACCAGGTGAAAGATTTTCACCTGTGTAACTGGAGTTACAGATGTGTGCCACTACACCCATCAGATTCTGTAGTATAGTTTATAGTTGTCTAATTTCCCACTTAGATGTTCTATCTTCTTCCAGAGTTAAGAATATAATTTCAGCAATTCTCTTGGGCCTGTCTTGTCTTTTCTTTCAGTCTAATTTGTGGTCTCCTGGATTAGCCACTGGGCACCTGGAAAGGTGGATGATGTTTCTCCCAGCTGCAGTGAGAGCGGCTGGCCATGGCAGGGCCATGGGGGCAGACGGAGGAGGACCAGGCCTCAGAGTGCAGGACTGAGGCAGGAGCGTGTGTGTAATGCTAATGGTTGAGCCTGCTAGATTCTGGGTGAACAAGTCAGCCCTAGTCTCAGAGTCTTAGTGCATTCGTGCTTCTGTAACACAGTGGCGGAGGCTAGATCATTTCCAAAGACGAGACCTCCGTTGCTCAGAGTTCCGAAGACTGGCAAGTCTGAGGTCATGCAGAGGCGTTTGGCGTGGGCCTGTGCTCTGTGTTTTCACATGGCAGGAGGTGGAAGGGCAAGGGGGCAAGCTAACTAAATGCTATGTGAAGCCTTTCTTAAAAGTGCCTTGCTTCCATTAAAGAGGCAGCAGTCCTCTTGAGCTCTCCAAAGCCCCACTTCTCAATACTATAGCATGGGCAACAGTTGAGTTATGGAGGGAAATACTTATTCCCCTCCATGCTTATTCAACATGGATTTTATTTATTTATTTACTTACTTTTTGGTAGTACTGGGGTTCCTTCTACCTCCGGGCTATACTCCCAGACCTATTTTATATTTTTTTTAAATTTGGAAATGGGGTCTCTTAAGCCAGCAGGGCTGGCTTCGAACCAGCATGATCCTCCTGTCTCCGTCTCCCAAGCACTGGGATTACAAGCGTGTGCCACCACGCCCGGCGAAGTTTGGAGAGGCAGAAACATTCAAACCATAGCAATGGGTAAGGAGCATTTTCTATGGAGAGTCCAGGGTGCTGGGGATGTGCCTTTTGAGTTATTACAGGCAGACTCCTGAGCTCTGGCCTCTTTCATACTTCTTGCTGACTTGAGAGAACGATAGCCCAGATGCTTGGTCAGCTGGGCTCAAGGGGGTGGTGGAAGACACAGCTTCACCTGAGAGAGTGTGGGCAACCCCTGCAGCTCCTCATAATGCCTCTCATTTATCTATTCTACTCAGTGCTGAGTGAGAGCAAGCCAGGTTCACAGTGGAGGTGCTGCACCTGTCTCCCGGTGGGCAGAGTAGTGCTTGGATGACAAAGTTGAGAGCAATGATGGATTCCTGAGCTGGGCTGTCAGGTGACTGTCAACAGTGGGACTATCTCTTCTAGTTCAGAGTGGCGGTATGGGGGACAATGCTCTCTGAGGAGACATGACTCCCTTCTATCACGAGTAGCCTCGTACATGTAGATTGCTGTCAGTGTGCTTCCAGTGGTTGGATTCTTTGCTGCCATGTTGCTGGAACTACCCCTTTTTACTCAGTTCCGAGGGTTTCTTGGGTTATGTCTCAACCAGTGGTTCTCAAATGTGGGGCTTTATCAGGACCCCGTGGAGGGTGTTTACACACATCCCAGGGTCCACTCTCAAGTTTTCTGATTTTTTTGGCTTTATTCTTAGGTCAGGGTAGGACCTGAGAATTCACATTCCTGACTCCCTCCCAGACGATGTCAGTGCCGGACGTCTGCCCACCACGTTTTGAGGAGCACTTCTGGGTTTTCTCAAGGCATGAAGACATTGGTCTGGGAGGGCTGCATTATTATTATTTTATAAATGAGGAAACAGAGGCACAGAAGCATTAGGAAACGGAGCCAGAATTGCAAGCTAGTATAGAAGGTTCCCGACTTAATGATGGTTCAACATCCAGTTTTAATACTTTAAGATGATTTGAAAGCAATAACCATATAGTAGAAGAGATGCATCGGAAATATAAGTTACCTGATTAGAAGACTCCCCTGGAATCTGCAGTGAAACTCTGGGTGGCATTGGCATTCTACAGGGTGCTGTGCTGCTAAGTGGCGATGTGCAGTAGGTTAGGTGTATGAAATGCATATTTGTATTTCCAATTTTCTATGACTGTCACTCCATCATTAAGTTGGGGAGAATAATTGGTAGAGGCAAGACTTAAACATATGCTTAAGCCTGGAAGCCTCATTGTCAGCCTGGAAGGTGATTTGAAATTTGGGTTCATCTTGCTGAAATGTAAACTACCTGATTAGAAGATTCCCCTGGTCTCTATCAGAGAATCCTGGGTGGTACAAAGGTGTTCTTACGCTTAAAGTAGTTCTTGGGGAAATAGGCTTGGAATGAAAGCCAGGAATGGAAAGAGTGAAGACGGCGGTTGCTGTCACCCAGGACTGTTGGTAGAGGGTGAGAGCAGGGACGTTAAGGCAATTTCTCACCGCACAAAAGGAAGCAATGCCAGATGAGAGGCTGGACTTCTTTTTGTGGGAGGCTAAGGGGAGATGAGGATGGGCAATTGCCAGCTGTCACGCAGGTGGGGAGATAAACAACTGGCCAGATGTTTCAGAGACAACCTGTGTGGCAACCTGAACACACATCAGTCATCAGGATAGATGAATAAACAGAAGCCAACTGGGGCAGTTGTGTTCATATTTATGAACCTGTGGGCTCTCTGTGCTGTGCCTGCCAACGTGTGGGCCACCGAGAGGTGCGAGTGATGAAACGCAAAGTGATTCTCATTTCTGCAGAGCTAATTAGGAGCTTGGTAACAAAACAGGAGCCTGGCAGAGAGGTGAGAGAGCGAGCCCGCAGGAGCAGAGAGCACAAAGCTTGATGTTACATGCTGTGATTGATGAGTAGTGGCTGGAGGGCGTAGCCACATTAGAACGTCCTGTTCCTGCGGGCTCTGGACTCTGGGAGCAAGAGGCATTAGCAGCTTGGTGATGTGGCCACGACTTAGCTCTCCTGGAAAGCTGGCCTCTGCAGCCCGTTTCAGCATCCTGGGACCATGTGATACAGGATTCTTGGCACCGTCCATGGACCTCTTTGTCCTTAACAGCTTCTCATTTTCCTACTACTCCAAGAGAGTTAATGATGTGAGTTTTCAGGCACTAGCAAGCAGCCCTGAAACCTGTGGCTGGCTACCTCTCCTTGATGGCAGTCAATGGGCAAGCAGCTTCTGCAGCCAGGGATTAACACTTTCTATCTTGCAAAGGAAAACCCTTCCTGGCCCTCTTTGGCCAGCCCCATTGATCTACCCAACCTCAGCTGAGTACACTCCATTCTCCTAGTTTGAACTAGGTAACTCTTTAAATGTGAATAAACATAGAAGGGGAGTGAAAAATATCTTGCAAGTTTATCCAACAAAACTTTAGTTAACAGAAATCAAGTCTAGCAGGCATACAAGTGGTGCACGATGGCTCAAATTACAGGGCAGTGAAGACGGAAGGTTGTATTTGGGCGAAATATTGGTAGTGGATGAAGGGACTGTGGGAGGGGAAAGGGTACTGGGGGTGCTGGGCAGCAGAGTGAAGGGCTGCCTAGTGGAAGGAGGGAGACGGAAAGTGGCCTGAATAGCAGGTGGAGGAGGAGCAGAGGGGCAGGGCCCTTGACCCCAGCAAGCGTGGGGTCTCTGGTGACAAAGGAGGCCAGTATCCTTAGGAGCTACAGGAGGAGGGAGGCTGGGACCAGGGCAGAGCTGGCCAGGGTGTGGACACAGAGGCACCATGTGGGAGTGAATTATTAACAGGATCCTCTGCAGGGCATTGAGGGAGCAGCGCTGTCTCTGGGAACAGGACAAGAGACAGAGAGGAAAGAGCTCAAAGAATCACTAGGATAAGAAGAGGAGTAAAGTCTTATTGAAATTAAAAAAAAAAAAAGCCACCATCCCAATCTGAATTGCCTTGCCAGATGATTGGAAAATGCCGCTGGAGGAGATTTTGACTCAGGCCGTTGACAGTTCTTCTTCCTCATTCTTATTTTCTTTGATGAAAAAATGCTTGCCAGCCAATTAGATGCTTTCCGGCTCCTTTTGTGTGACTGCACACTGTCTTATGCAGCCAGTGACTGAGATGGGGCTTCTGGCTGTCCGTTTACTTCTGACAGTTCCTGCATCCCCTTGTCTGCCTCCTACAACTCCCCAGACCCCTTGGCAGCATGGTGATTGGGAGCCGCTTGCCAAAGGTTGGGTTATCACTGTTTATTAGTTGTAGGCAAAGTTTTCAAACTAACTGTCTTGATGCATTGAAGGAAAAGCAAAAA
Source organism: Muscardinus avellanarius (assembly GCF_963383645.1). Taxonomy (NCBI): domain Eukaryota; kingdom Metazoa; phylum Chordata; class Mammalia; order Rodentia; family Gliridae; genus Muscardinus; species Muscardinus avellanarius. Next base: position 138,045,253 of record NC_137787.1, on the reverse strand, counting down.
TGGGAGCTTCGTGTGACAGATGCCCCTCGTGCTTCACATCCTCCCCCTCGCCCCAGCTACGGGCTTGTTAAGCACAAGAAGGCGCTAACCATCAGTTCTGTGCGAGGTGCTGTCCTAGATGCTTGGGGCTACGAAGGTGAAATCAGTCACAGCCGTCCTATTCTTTCTCTCTGTAGCTCTGTTTCCAGGGAGCTTAACATCCACATGGACAAGAAGACATTTTCCTGAATAACCATACTACAACTACAGCAGAACATGGTAAGCATACTAAGATTATGAAATACTTTGGAGTTCAAAGGAGGAGAGATTTACTGTGCGTGTCGGAATTGTATGCAAGTACAAGTTGTACCAGGAGAAGATAAATAACCTGTTCACTTCATAGTAATATAATAAATAAAATATTATTGACATGGCTGGCAAGACTGCTAATACTGTTTGGGCATTGTGAAAAAGTCTGATGTATAAATAACCATGGGCTCATAGAACCACGGAACCTAGAATGTTAGCACTGCAAGTGAACTTGGGAGACATCCAGTTCAGCTGCCTTGGTTTGCAAATGTGTAAACAGATGTCCAGATAGGTTAATTCCATTGCTCAAGACACAGCGCTAGTCTGTACCCAAGGCAGGGGCAGAGGCCAGGCTCTTTACTCGCCATCCCCAAAGCCCTTCTCACACTTGTGCTATGACATCAACACTGTCCAGCTTCTGGTAACCATGTGCCCTTAAAAGTAAATCTTCCCTTTGGAAGATCTGTATCCCTATTCCACTTTTCTTAGAAGAACACCCTCAGAGTGTCTCTAGGAGCGCTTCTTTGTGTGAGACATTTCTTGAAGACTATCTTGGGTGACCCCAGCCTGGGAATGTCACAGAGAAGCAAAACAAGGAGGATGTGCCAGAGTACATGCTTTTGCTTTTGCAATACATAAAAAAAAAAAGATTGATGTGAAATCTAAAAATGTTGATCTCATAGAAGTTGAAAGTAGCATACGAGTTACCAGGATTGAGGAGGCTGAGGAGAGATCCTGCAATGGGTCTCAAATTACAAATAGAGGGAAATGGATTGTGTGTTCTATCACTGATCACTGCAGGGAATATCAGGCTTTGGGTTCCGACTGGCTCTTGTCAGACTCCCCCTTACCTCTCTGCAGGGCAACTATCATTAACAGTGATGTAACATATATTTCAAAATATCTAGATGAGTGGATTATGAATGTCCTCATAATAAAGAAATGATAAATGCGTGAGTCCATAGGTCTGCTAATTATTCTTATTTGATCATTGCACCAGGCATATAGGTATCAAAACCTCACAATGAGAGCTGGGTGTGGTGGCGCATGTTTGTAATCCCAGCATTTGGGAGTCTGAGACAGGAGGATCATGGTTCGTGGACAGCTCAGCTACTTAGTGAGGCCCTCTGCAACTCAGTGAGACCCTGCTTCAAAGTAAAGAATAAAAAATAATGCTGAGGGTGTAGCTTGGAGGTAGAATGCCCCTGGGTTCCATCCCCAGTACTGCAAAGAAAAAAAATCCTTCACATTGAATACCATAAATATGTGCAATTATTATGTTTCAAACAAAAATAAAAGAAGACTTTGACAATAATTGAGGAAAGAAATCATTGGGAAGTTAGAAAGGAAAGCTCTAACTGCTCTGATCCCTCTCCTGTCCTGTCCTGCCTCTGCATCATGGCCCAGCACACACACTACCTACTGAGAGACCTGCTCGCCAGGTCAGCAGCCACGCACACGGCCCAGCATGGGGCTCAAGCAGGGAAGACTGTGCATAGGCGTTTTCCTCTCTCCATCAGTCTCTGTGTCTGTTGTCTAGGCTGTCCATTAGTCCCCTGGTTTCTTGGCCTGTCTGTCTGTCTGTCTGTCTGTCTGTCTGTCTCTCTTACAGTACTGGGGATGGAACCCAGGGGCATTATACCTCCAAGTTACACCCCCAGCTCTATTTTTCATTCTTTATTTTCAAACAGGGTTTCACTGAGTTGCAAAGGACCTCACTAAGTAGCTGAGGCTGGCCGTGAACTGCGATCCTCCTTTTTCAGCCTCCCAAATGTTGGGATTACAAGCGTGCATCACCACAACCAGCTTGGCCATTCTCTCTTTTCTTCTCAGTCTTCCTTCTGTCATTCTTTCGGAACCATCCTTCTCAGTCTTAAGGACTGCACACTTTTTGTATCATGACAGTTTTTTAAATGTACTTTTATTGGTGCATTGTAATCTCACATCCTGATGCAGTTTGGAGTGATAGGGACACACATGCGCACAGCACTTGGTGAGCTTCCCCCGGCATCCACCACACTCCCTCCCCTTCCTTGTAGGTGATACTAAGAATGGCACTGATAACTTTGTACACGTATGTGGCATTTGTGGAAGTGTTTCCTTCATTATCTCATCACATTTGACGTCTCTCCTGGCTTCATATCCCATTTTAGCTTCCTCATAGCTCTAGGGTGCCGTGTCCCCAACACCACATCCTGGCTTCCTTTTGGAGTCTGTCCCCAGGTTTCTGGCTGTCTTGTCTTATCTTGTACCCCAACTCTCCTTCCACCCCCTGACTTCCAATTGGCTCAGCCCATCTCTTTTTTTTTTCTGGTCAAGTGTGTCCTCTGGACTAATTGTTTTATACAATTCCTCTCTGCAGTTGTGCTTAGAGTCTGACATACAAAAGGTGTGCATGAGCTTTCTTCACTAGCGCTCACTCATTCTTTCCAGTAAATTTCCCTGTCTTCCATGACCCTGGCAGCGAATGCTCTCCCCCTCTTCTGACCCCCAGGCCTGAGGTTACAGAGCTCATGTGGCACTTAGGCAGCTGAGCCTTGGCCCTGGAGAGGCCTGGCACCTCCTGGAACTAGGCTAGAAGTTGGAGTAGTACAGGACCTCTGTATGGGCATCTCAATCAGACTTAGTGCATTGTCTCTCACAGAGAAAGCTTAGAAAAAGTAAGTAGCTTCAATTGAACTAATTGGACAAATTTTTAGTGCTTATCTGGGAGATGGAATCTACTTGGGAAACCAGGGCATGGATATGTGAAAGGGTTTTCTTCCTAAAATTATAGAATAACAACCACCATCATCGTTTACAGAACCTTTATGCTGGGGGCTGTTCTCAAGCACTTCACATACTTTATCTCATGTAATCCTGACAATAACTGTAGAAGGTAAGTATTATTATCTATTTTTTTAGATGAGGAAACCAAACCTCAGGAAGATTGAGAAACTCATGCAAGAGCACAGAGCTAAGAAGTAGAAGACCTAGATATTCAGCCTTGAAGTGTCTAATGCCAGGGCTCTACAGATGCCCAGTAGCAGGATGATGGCCTGCATGTCCTAATCTCTATTCAGCCCGTGGCCTTTCATTCCTAAATATACCTAAGTGCTTTTGTCCTCAGTCTAGTTAGTGGTATTACTACACAACTAGTGGTGATTAATTTTTTGCCGTCCTCCAAATTTTCTTTCCAAATTAAATCTTTGACTTCCCCTCTTCTGAATCATATGTCATCCCTGACATCTGAATCTCCACTTAAGACATCTTCTGAAGTCCCATCCTCTGGGAAAATACAGTCCAGCTTCCGGCAGTGCAATGCACTTGCTGGATTTTCCCTTTGCATGGCACTGCAGGAGGAATGGTCCCTTGGTGCTAGTAGGATGCGTTCTCCTGGCCTCTCTCCTCATTGTTGGCCCTGCTGCCTTCTAGGGGAGCTGAGGAGCGGCTGAGCAGCAGCACCTTCAGACATCCCAGCTCGCCTCCTCCCTTTGTCTTTACACTGGCTCCTCCATGGTCAGTCCTATTGTCCTCCTGTCCCCTTGCAGCTTTCCCCCCTGTGATGAACAGCTACTGTTCTTCAGTCTCCCCAGGGACTGCACTCACATTCCCCACTCTCTCCTCGTCCTTTGGAGGCTTCCTCCAAAATTTCTATGACCTGACCTCTTCCAATTTCTTTGTTGCCTCTTGTCCTGACTGGGACCCCTCAAATCTGGAAGCTAAGTTAGGAGGATCGTGGTTCGCAGACAACCTCAGCTACTTAGTGAAGCTATTTGCAACTTAGTGAAACCCTGTTTCAAAATAAAGAATAAAAAATAGGGCTTGGGTATAGCTTAGAGGTAAAATGTCCCTGGGTTCCATCCCCAGTACCGAAAAATAAAAATCTGGTTTTTTTATGTCCTATGTGCAAATAGCTGTCTTTCCATTCTTCTTCCATTTAGTGTGTGTTTATTTAGCCTCTTAGAGGTGTCGTGCATGGGTTGTGTGGTTATAGAGATGGATAATTTCGCCTCAGGATTAAAAAAATTAAATGCTTTTTTTTAACCCTTGTCTCCTCCCCCTGCACAGCCTCCCCACTATCAGCACTTACCACCAGAGTGGTACATTTGCTATAGTAGGTGAGCCCACACCGACACGTCATTGTCACCCAAAGTTGTTGACATGTTCACTCTTGGTGTCATATGTTGCATGTACTTGCATGAATCCACCATTGTTAAGATCCCACAGAAAAGTTTTGTTGACCTAAAAACGCTTTGTGTCTTAGGAATTTTCAAAGCCTAGTAAAAGATGTTGGAACCAAAACAAATAATCACAATACAATTTTAACAGTGCGGGAATGGAGATGTCAACAAAAGCCTGTTGGAGTACAAGGAGGGAATAGCTGATACTTTTGGTTTGTTTTTGATTTTGATACTGGGGATTGGACCCAAAGGGCATTCTACCTCCAAGCTACATCCTCTGCCCTTTTTATTTACTTATTTTTAAAATTTTGAAATAGGACTTTGCTAAGTTTCTGAGGCTGACCTTGAACCTGTGACCCTCCTGTCTCAGCCTCCCAAGTACAAGGATTATAAGCATGTGCCACCACACCTGGCTGGGAGTAGCTGATACTCTTTAGTGGGACCCATGGGTGTTTGGGGTCTGGTAGGACATTTGCATTCTATGTGTTGGCAAAGGATTAACATGTGGTGAGACATGTGAGACTGAAGGGACAGCTGACCAGGGGACACAGGCATGAATACTCAGGTATACCTGAGGGAAGGCAGGTGGTTAAGAATGAGAATGCTGCAGTCCCATTGATGGGAATCAATTCCGATCTATCTGACCTCTGCAACATACCTACTGTGTGATCTTGGCCAGTTTATTGAGGCTCCAAGAGCTTCAGTGTCTTCATCTGTAGATTGGGGATGACACATGTAAATATCTCAGTGGTTGGCCTGTGGTCTGTGGATCCAGATGTCAGCCAGGGATGTAGAGGCAGAGGGACAACAGTAGTAGGACTAAAAAATGAGATGGTCAAGGCCTGCGGCCCTATTAAAAAGTTTGGCCTCTTCCTGCTCAGTGACTTTCAACCTTGACGGTGCATAAGAATCACTTGGGAATCTGTTCGATGCAGATTTCTCAGCCCTTCTCCTATGTTTTCTATTTTAGTTGGTCTGCAGCTAGTGGGTTCAGTCATTATGGTTTTTAATGGTTCTGCTGTAAGTGGTCCAGATCATACTTTGGTCTTGGTCAATCATAAGGCTCCTTGTAACAGCTCTGCAAAAGAAATAAAGAGTTCACAGATACAGAAAGAGGTCTGGGGCTTTCTTAAGGTCAGGCACCAGTGGGTCAGTGGGGCTGGAGCCAAACCCCAGGCAGGCTTCCTGCATTCAAGCCTGGGTTCTTTCTTCTTATCCAAACACTAAGCATACAGTGCCCGATGAATGCTGAACCCAATCCCTGACTGCCAGGGGAAAGATCTGGTTTGAATGAGGATTGTGTGCCCGGCCGCCTCAGATCTATTCTGGGCATGGCTTTCCTTCTGCCTGACCTCCCTCCTCCAACTGCTTTATAGATTAAGAATAAAAATGCTTATGAGCACTCAGGTCCTGGAATTGGAATCCTTCTAGCACCAACTGAGCACACAACTGCAGAAAGAAAAAGTACCTCTCAGGGAGAGAGCACTAGGGCACAGCAGGCCTCACCTGGCTCTTCCTTCTGGGTGGTGGGGTGCTGACCTCTCTGCTTGGTGAGGATTGTATTTTCTTGAATCTTGCATGCCCATTCACTCCCGGTTCTGGTAGCTACAAGCAATTGTTGGCACTGCATCCTTATGTGTGGGAGCTCCCAGCTTTTTGGTATCCAGGGCTATTTCTCTGAGCCTGCCTGCCAGCCTGCTCTAAGTATCACCAGGTTTACACACTCATTCTTCTTTCTGGAAAAGGATCTTGAAGACATTAATTGCGGTGAGGTCATGCACTCCTGATCACAGACAGTTCAGTACATCCTGGATTAGGGGGTCCTTGGATTCCAGTTTATTCTTAAATCCTCTAAACCAGCCAATCCTTCACCATTTTTAAATACAAAAGCATGGAGTGTTTGAGCACACACGACCTGTCCTTTTGACCTGTTGACTTTCCCTGCAGAGAGCACATTTGTGGAATTGGCTGAATGCCCCCTCTCTACCCTCGGCCAAGTGCCCTGTGGAGTAAAGTGAACAAGATGCTAAGGGTCATCGTGGATCCTGGAGAGGTTCAGCTGCTTGGGTCCCAAGTGGAGCTTACAAACTAGCACATGCCGAAGGCAGCTGTGAAGGCCGTGGCCTCCAGTGACGCTGATGCTGAGCCTGGGTGGACATGGCCTTTCCCAGGACTGGTCACCGTGGCCAGCCTTGAAGCTTCTGGATTCTAGAGGCTGTGCAGAAATGACACACCCAGTCCCCCAACACCAACTGTGGCAATGACAGCACAAGCCCAGCTGGTTCTTCAGTTTTTCCAGAGGGATGCAAGGAGCAGGCCACCTGGAGAGTCATAGAATTCTTTTCTCTGTGAACTTTGACAGTGACGATCAAAGTTCATCCCAGAGGCAAGAGACCACACACTGTACTCCCACTGACCATTGCTTTATTGCCCTCAGCCTGAAGTAAATAAAAGCAACTGTTTGTGGAGCCTTGGTTATGTGCTAAGTACTTTATATGCATTATCTCAAATCATAACCAGCTGGGAGCTGTCCCCTTCACCCCTATCTCACATGCATGCAGAGACTGAGTGATTGACCCAGGGCGAGAGAACATCCGAGTTCACACCCTGATTGGCAAGAGCCCCAGTGGGTGGTGTTTCTGCCCCTAGGATTCCAGGTCCTGTTGCCTCCCCTGGAATTAGTGTCAGGTCATTATCCTGAGTGACAAGGAGGTTGCTTAGTAACCCAAACCAATTGAAAAGCATGACCCGTGGTGGAGGGATGACTCAGGGTAAATTGGTCCCAGTCCTGGGCATGTGCAGTTCTAGACATTCCCAGAACTTGTGGAATTACTTGGAAAGAAGGCAGTCAGAGGGGAACTAGAGCCAAAAGTGAGATAAAGTGCTGGGATTATATGTTGACAAGGATTTGTCTACAGAAATACGTGAGTCTAAAATTACACTAGCCTGGTGATCTCCACTTCTACTGCTACTGTGGTCTGAGGTTTCGGCCCTGGTGCTTCTCTGGCTGTTCACGTATCAGGAGAGGCTGTGTTTGGGGACTCTACCCCAGGGCCAGGGCACTTCAGACAGGGACAAACTGACCTCTGATGGTTTAGCAAGTGGAATTTTATGTTCAACATTATCATGGTCACAGGTTACTATTTGGGACATTTATTTGGATTGATGACTTTAGTTATAATTCCAGGAGAACTCGTCACCAATAATGTCATCCTCCTAGAGTATCTTATATGTTCACCACCACCCATGTGTGGGTGTGACTGAGGAGCACACGCCAACTGTATCTACAGTCTCCAAACCTACTGTGCCCCACAGTAACCCAGAGAACAAATAGACGCATGACAAAACCTACCCCCAGAACTAACAATTAACAGACACATCCTCAACCCCACAAAGTTATTTGGCAAAGGTAATCTCGAATGAACAGTTTCAGGTAAACAAAGGCATTCTGGGTTTTTATTTGTGAGCTTTTAGAAAAGATCCAGTCTTTGAAATAAAAGACTTATATTAACCACAAGTTCCCAGGGTCAAGGTGTTAGCAAAAACAGCTTCGTGTTCCAGTTAGAACCTTGGAACCTGCAGACCTTGAGGGGAACAGGTGGTATTTTCATAATCATGATACCATGTGGATTGAAAGTCGAGGTGTCAGTCTGAGCCCCAGCTTTGCCAATGAACTGCTGGGTGGGGATGTGGCTGAATCAGTTCACTTCTCTGTGGCTCTGTTTCCTTATCTGCAAAATGAGGGGCTTGCTCCATTTGATTTCCCAGTGTCCGGCAAGCTCCCAATTTCCGTGATTAGCATCTCTGCTCTCCAGAATATCCCTTTAGGTCAGCGATTTAAATTAGATTATCAAATATTTATTGAGCACCTGCTATTTTTCCTGAAATTTAAATTATTTGAAAAAATGGGTCTTGGCAGGAAAAGGGGGGGGGCGGCTAAAGAAGAGACATGTTGGTGAAATGGGGCTCAGTTGGTGAAGAGTGTGCAAGTTCTATCAGCATTGCAACTTTTTGTTTAGAGCCATCTTGTGTGATTAAAGTGCAGATTAGAGTGAGACAATTGGCTAAGGGAGGAAGGGAGGGAGAGAGAGAGAAACAGAGAGAGAGGGAGAGGGAGAGGGAGAGAGGGAGAGAGGGAGGGAGGGAGGGAGAGAGAGAGAGAGAGAGAGAGAGAGAGAGAGAGAGAGAGAGAGAGAGAGAAGGAGCGCAAGAGAGGCAAACAAATATAACCTGATAGGTGGTAACTGTTATTCAGCCCTTTGGATGACAAATATTGCTAGGTGACAAAAAGCACAAATGCATCAGGTGCTAATTTGGTGTTAAAATGCTGCTTCAGGAAAAATATATTACCAGAAAAAAAAATACTGGTGATTTGACTGACAGGAACAGCTGGAGGCTCCTATAATTTTCCAGATAGAAAGCAGAAAAAAAAAATGTTGTATATTCTCTGGACAGAAGTGGTGTGAGCCACGTTGTCTCTAGAATGTTCTGGTTTCTCAAAGTGGTTGATTATATTATATCTTGATTGACCACAGGGCTCAGCCTTGGGACATGACTAACAGCATGAGTGCCAGCCCCACCCCCCCAGTCACCTTGGTGTCGCTCTTATGTCTGTGGAGAAGCCAGAGGTCCGGTGTGAGGGGTTTTCAAATGGTGTTTCAAGTTATGCAGAAGTGCTGGAGGGAAGGGGTGGTGGAGCGGCCTCGTAGCACCAGCAACATTTTCTTAGATCAGTTCTCCCCTTACCTCGTGCATATATTGGGGCTCTTGAGGAAGCACCGGGATGATTTGGCAGTCACCAGAACTCATGAGCTACTTTGAAGGCATTAGTCACTCATTTGGCTGAGCGGAGTTGGGCAGAAAGAGTGCTTGGTAAGTCTGCTTTGGCAGGGGCAGTGGCTGGGGTGGGTTTGCTTGATCATGTGATCAGATTTCCTGATACAGAGAATGGGGCACACACCCTTCTCCACATTCCATCTGGATTCTCCATCAGCATGAGGGTAGACTGAGGAGCCAGGTGAGGTCCACATAGGAAAAACTCACTGAATCCTTGCAAAAGCTCTCAGAGTTAGCTGCTCTTATTCAAAACTTTGAGGGAAAGACACTGAGGCTCATGGAGTCCAAATACCACTATATCACCAAAGAGAAGTTCTGGGGAGACCTCAAAGAATGTGTTTGGAAGTAACCTCCCTGGGGCTAGCTCCAAGAACACCTCAGAATAGTCTAGGCCTGGAAGCAACCAGAACCTTCTCTGGGCACCATGGAAACCAGCAGCCAGGGAGGCACACTTGAGGGATCTGCGATCCTTCCCGGGCATCTACTCCTCAGTACTCCACGGTCTGAGAAGGAGTCTGGGAAGGACTCTAGTTCATCTCAGTTTAGCCACAAACTTCCTGCAAGAGCTGAGTCAAAGCCCCTCTATCAACAAAACCAGGGTCATAAAATACTGACTGCACTGGTAGGTAATAATGAAGTCATAAATAGTTGAATTTCTAAAATTTATAAAGGGTAAGTCCACGGGAATAACTCAGTCTTTTCCTTTAATGCCAGTTGATTCATATCCTTTGAAATTTAGGGATCACAATTTTACTCTCTGAAATGAAGAAAGAATAGTATGCGGGCGCAGGCCTTGGATAAACATTCCTTGAACAGATAGATGAGAAGGGGACAAAGAAGTTATGTGAAACATTCTTTTTGTCCTGGGATTCGGCAGAAGACTCTACCCTCCAGGAGGAAGTGTTTATAAGAACCCAAATCGGGTTCTTCACTCCTGATAAGTTCTTGGAAACTTGAGGCAATTTTCTAATTGTTTAACACTGTTTACAGGGTGTGCAACTTAAGCAGACCTGCTTCTATTTTGGTTCTTTTTTTTTTATAAAAGCAAAGGTTTACAAAGAAACCAGACAGAGCAATCTCAGTGGCACAGATACTTTCTTCCTTCCCATTTTTTTTTTTTTTCCTCTGCAGACATCTCAGATAGAGTTTCCCTCTGGCATCTCTCTGGGGATATAGACCCCCAATAAAATGTATGGTTTGACATACCAGTGGCCTCCCTGAGCCGCAGACACATGCTTAGAATTCCGCAGTCTGCTGTGAGGCAGGCAAAGAAAGCCCCAAGCAAGAAAGGCAGACGCTGGGCACTTTTGAACTTATTCTGGGTATTAGAGAGCATTAAATGGCACAGGGTGTGTGGAGACAGCAGCCAGGGATTTTTAGCTGACTCAAGAGCTAGCTGTCCTAGGAGGGAGTGGGTACAGAGCCCTGTGGCAATCCATACATTTTGGAGCTGCTGCCCAGGCAGCCTCTGTACTATCTTGGATGGTACCTGGTATCATAGACAGGATAGAGAATTCTTGAAGAGGTGGCAGGCCAGAGTTTCATCTGGGCCTGGGACATCTGTGCCTTCTTCCAGCGGAAAAGAGTCATGGCAAGTTGAAATATTTTTGTCCAGAACTGGTGTTCAGCCTATCTGCATGGGGGTGGGCAGACTGATGGCCTATATCTGGTGACCACTCAGACTGGTTGATGCCCATATTGTATCTGTTTATTAAATGTTTTGAATAGCACTCCACTCTTGGTCACATATATCCTCCATACTAATGGTTATTGGGGGAGCTCCAGCCAGATCCCTCAGACCTCTAGTTTTGTCATTGTCTTTAACCAGTGACTAAAGAAATGATATTGTTTAGAGACCAGATAAGTTTAATAAGCTGGACTTAATCTCTCTCTACACTTGTATAATTTTTTGACTCTTGACTTAAATTTTACTTCTCCAAAAAGGTCTTGCATGGTCCTTAGTTTGGATTAGACCTCCTAATCCTCGCCTCCATAGCTCAAGTTTTTCACCTCTTAAAATGTAGTTATAAACTGGGTGTGGTGGCACATGCTTGTAATCCCAGTACTTGGGAGGCTGAGGCAGGAGAATCGCAGGCTTGTGGCCAGCCTCAGTTACTTAGTGAGGTCCTCTGCAACTTAGTGAGACCCTGTTTCAAAATAAAGAATGGAAAATAGGACTGGGGGCGGGGTGCACCTTGGAGGTAGAATGCCCCTGGTTTCAGTCCCTAGTACTGCAAAATAAATAAGTAAATAAATAAATAAAGTCATTATATTCCATGGTCACTGCTTATTTCTAGTGAACATCTGTCCTGCTGGACCACAAAATACATAAGGGAAATGACAGAGTCTTCAAGGCACGTTATGGAAGCTGGATTCTGCATTCTAAACAATGAAGAACTTTTAAATATTTTCACCAATGAATTACATTTTCCAAAAACAGAGCATGGATGGTAAGTATAGAGAATGATTGAAAATTTAAAAATGCCAGATGCAGGGGTATTTATTAGAGATGTCAGGCCCTTATTCTTTGTAGAATAATAGGAGCAATAGAAAGGCCATAACTAACATTCCTTTTGACACGAATGTTTCCACAGAGCTATATTTTGATAGGCAGGAATGTAAGGAGTTGTGATTTTAATACTATCATTTGACCTCTTTGTACCTTTGTAACCTCATCTTCAAAAAGTGGAGACTGGACTAGAAGATTAGCATGTCCCTGGGCACGAACACTCTATAACCCTATAGAATCATAGAACATTAGTGGATTACACATAATAATAGGGCTTAGAAATACTTAAATTATAATGAAATAAGCATACATAATGGCCTAAAAGAAATTTTTGTGAAAAGTATGAGGACTTTTATTTGACTACAAAATCAGTGTAATTAGCAGTGTGGGCAAGAGAAATAGGATGGAGAAACAAAGATGTCTCAGCCTCATTGTTTCTTTGTGTATGCGTAGAACACACCTTTAACTTGAGATCATTCTTGTCTTCACTTTTTCAGATGGACATGGACAATCAGGAATAAAAATAGGGCCCAGATGGTGGAAGTTCCATACATCCAGATGGTAGGGAAACTGGATAAAGGAACTAGAAATATTCAGCCTGGAAAACAGAAAACAAGGAAAATATATTAACTGCCTTCATATATTTGACTTTTTTTTTGTAGAGAAGGGATTTGATTTTATAGGAATTTGGAGAACAAGTTTAGTGTCAATGATTAGACATTTTTGAAGGCCTAATTTTGTTGAATCTAGGTAAACATCTAATCACCAGGTAGGTTCTTTAAAAAAAACAGAAAGGATTTTCAAATTTGGCTTGTTTGCCAAAACAATTTTATGAGGGAAAAGAGGAGTTCTGCTTTTTTTTTTTTAAAACTAATATAACTGTGGTAACTGTTTAAGGCCTAGCATACCGCAGTTATTCAACAAATGTTTATTAAATGAGAAAATGAGTGAAGATAGTATTGAATGAACTGTGAGTTCTCTTATATGCCTGATAACAAAAATGAATGTCTCCATCCTCAATACTTGTCTTACCACATTATAGTCTAGTCTTTTTTTTTTTTTTTTGGTGGTACTGGGGTTCCTGGAAGCCCTTCTTCCTCCGGGCTACACTCCCAGACCTATTTTATATTTTTGAAACAGGGTCTCTTACGCCAGCACGGCTGGCTTCGAACCTGCGCGATCCTCCTGTCTCCGCCTCCCAAGCGCGGGGATTACAAGCGTGTGCCACCACGCCCGGCATAGTCTAGTCTTTTAATATCTACTTTTCTATTTAGAATATGAGCTCATTGAATTCAAAGATTGTGTTTTAGTTGTCTGCAACATTTAGTACCATTCCCAGCATGTATCAGGTGCTCAACGAGTAGGGAGATGCAAACCAGGACACTGAGAGCATAGGGGATGTTGGCCAGCTAGGAAGAGCTACCGCAACAGAACCTGGCACTGTGCTCCAATCATTTAGTTTTAAAAATATAATAAATAAAAAGCAAATGAGTTGTGGAGCCCACAGAGGCAGGCTATATTACTGCTTTTTCTTATCTGAAGATTAAAAATTGCTCCATGGGAATTCCACCCACTGGGCTCATTTCTCTTTGACTAGACACAGATAATACATCTAGGCATTATTTCACCTGGTATTTAAATATTTGAATTCATTGACTGCTTCCCCTGGGCTGAATTTTCTTCAGCCTACACATCCCCAAATTTCTTAACCATTCCATGTTATGCCTGGAGGATAGCTTGCTGCATTTGGGCTCTCTTGTTCTAGATGGGCTTCTATTTGCAAGGCCAGTATAGATGCTATAGATGGTGGTTCCTAGTGTATGTGCATTGCTGTCCTTGGCAGCCTTGGCAGGGTCTCTAGAGCCAAGTATGACCAGGGACAGGGGGATATAGAAAGTCCCCCAAAATATTCTGCAGTACAACCTCAGATAAGCCTTCCCTCTGGCCCAGCCCTGACCTGGTTATCCGATTCTCATCTCTGTGTTCTGACCTGGATCCCAGATGCAAACCTCTGTGGCCCCAGCTCTGGTGATCAGACCTCTGACCTGATTCCTTGGCCTGAATTCCAGTGTTGATCACCTGCAGAATGCTCATCTTGTTCTTACGAGTTGGTCTCCCTTCTGCCCCAAGCATGAGGTCTTAGCTCATGAGACACAACTGGAAAGTATTATAATCAGAAGTAGTTGTCAGACCTGACTCTCACCACCTACCCACAGGACTGGAGCTTAACTCCTTACTGGTAGGTCTGAATTGTGGGTTCTGTTGCTGGCTTGGGCAGCTTGCCAGTATCTGCAAATGATGATGCCAGGTGGGGAACAGTCTCTGTAGGCAGCCTTTGCCATTTTTATCTCACTGGTTATCTTCTTTAATCTACCTTCCTTCCTTCTTTCCTTCCTTCCTTCCTTTTCCTCTTCCTCTTCCTCCTCCTCCTCCTCCTCCTCCTCTTCTTCTTCTTCTCCTCCTCCTTTTCTTTCTTTCTTTCTTTCTTTCTTTCTTTCTTTCTTTCTTTCTTCCTTTCCTTTCCTTTCCTTTCCTTTCCTTTCCTTTCCTTTCCTTTCCTGTTAGTTTCCTATTTCTCTTCTTCACTTTCTTTTCTCCCTCCCCCATACATTTAATTAATCTCAAGGCATGTGGATACCTTTTGGTTTTTCTGTTGTTGGTTTTTATTTTTGAGGGGGGGGGTTCTCAAGGTATCTGAAGTGCTTGATTAGAGGACTGACGACTGAATGTTTCAGTTCCTTCACCCACATTCTACTTCCTGCATGTTCCCCAGGACTGAGAACTCAGTCATCAGCTCAGAGATGGGCTGACCAGTCACTTCAAAAAATAACTGAGAGAGAATAAATGTTAATCCTCCCATTCCCTTAGTGGAAAAGGTTCTACATAAGGGTACAGCATTACTATAAAACTGCTGCGATGCCCTGAAGAGGGAGCTGACCTTTTTCAAGTTAAGTCACATTATACCCTTGAGCTACACATTTTATAATTTCTAGAATAAAACCTAAAGCTTCCAAAAGGTTAACAGTTGCAACTGTGGAGGGATTTAATTTTCTTTTATGAGAATCATCTTTTTCATTAACTTCTAACATGAGGTTAGTAGGTTCAGGAAAAAAAAGGATGGCATAAATAAAATGGTATTCTATTTTTAATTCTGAAACATTACTCATTGCTTTGCTTTCCAGGTAGTGGTAGGATTCCAGACCATCTCTTTAGGTCTTTTCTCATTTCTAAAATGAAGGTTTGGGCTGCATTGCCTCAAAATCTCACTACACTTCTAGCATTTTACACTTTAACATAAATATTAAGAAATCACAGTTGTAATGGGCTCGTACTGTGAATAAATACAGTATTTTTTGTGAATGTACATGTCTTACTAGATATGAGAATGACCAGCTTCAATCAAAAGAGAGTCTTACCAGAATTCTGCAATCTAGAAATTGCCAATAAATTGCAGTGGTTCAGAATTCAAAAAGACTTTGAGGTGGAGATAGGACATGGATATTTTCTATCTGTGTGACATTGGATACATTACTTAGATACATAGCTAGTCTTAAAGTCCTATGAGTAAAATTCAATAACTAAAGTCTCAACGCTGAAGGTCCCATGGAGATTAAAGGAAGTAATATAATGTAAATACTTGTCAATGTTCTTATCACACAGTATGTGGCCTGCAAACATTAGCTGTTATCATTGTCTTTATCTGTGATGTGGTGGGTCTTGGAATAGTGGACCTCTAAGGCCCACCTAGCTCTAAATGGCTATAATTTTTACAGCTTTGTGGAAAATGTAGTTGCAGATGACCTTGAGGATGTTTGGTTGACTGGAGTATGGGGACTGTGACCAGATTTCACAGGAGGGCTTCAGGCCTGTGGCCACGGCAAATACTGCTGATAATAATGGAACCTTCTTATTAAACACACCTTGTAGAAGCACTTTTACTTTTGCAGTTGCACTTATATTTTTCTGGAAGGTGAGGAAAACAGAGAAGTATTTTGCAGTGTCCTTGCTAAGGGATGAAGAGTTGAAGCTACTAACCTCTTACAAATATATTACCCAAGGAAAATGGTTGATTCAAAATGTTCACAAAGGGAATAAAGGTATCTCTGGGCATTGACAAGGAAATATTGGCTCTGGGCTGTGTTTGGCCCTGTTGATCACATATTTCTGGATACAAAGTTTAACAGCCCTGGGGTACAGGGTTGTTGCTGGATCTTCTGGAGAGAGACTGTCTTGGACCTATGCTAATGGTTTTTCTTTTGGGTGTCCCATCCTGTGCCCTGATAGCACCAGGATGTCATTAGAGACCTTTGTGACTTTTAATACTACCTGTGATGTGCTTTACCTGTGGCTCAGTTTAGCAAGGCATGAGTGGGGCAGGAGGGTGGAAGGTAACTGGTGTGTGTGGACTTCCATGGCTGGGCTACGAAGGTCTCTAGCAAAAGAAAGAAGTGATTCTGACAACATGTTCTGAAACTCAATGCAGAGAGTAACCACCTATTAAGGGACTCTTGTATTTTAAAATTAAAAGCTAAATTGTTTTCTCTTTTTTTTAAATCAATAGGAAGCATTGTAGGTTGTTGAAAGAAATAATGCATACCAATTCAAAGGTCATTTGTATTTACAAGTAAATCATAGAGTCTGTAATTTGAACTGAATGATCTGTAAACTGTGTATAAAAGGAAGTTGGAGGTTAACTCACCTGGTACAGTAGAGCATCCTTCTCCATGCAATATATATTCTGAACACCCCAGTGGATACCTGAAACCTCAGCACTGAATCCTATATATACTATGTTTTTTCCAACACATATATACCTATGATAAGGTTTGATTTCTAAATTAAGTACATTTAGATATTAATACTAGCCGGATGTGGTGGTGGCGTGGAGGCGGAGACAGGAGGATCGCGCAGATTCGAAGCCGGCCTTGCTGGCTTAAGAGACCCTGTTTCCAAATAAAAATATAAAAAATAGTTATCTGGGAGTGTAGCCTGGAGGTAGAAGGGTTTCCAGAAACCCCAGTACCACCACCACCACCACCAAAAAAAAAAAGATATTAATACTAAAAATAGAACAATGATTCTAATACACTATAATAAAATTGCCAGCATTACCATTCTTGCACTTTGGAATAATTATGAAGTAAAAAAAAAAAACAAGGGTTACTTGAACACATGCATTGTGATATCTCAACTTTTGAACAGATAGCTAAGATGGATAATAAATAACTAATGAATGGGTAGTGCATCCAGGATGGATACACTGGACAATGGGATAAATCACATTCTGGGGGAAACAGCTGGATAGTGGGAAAGTTCATTGTGCTAGTTTAGAGTGTCACTCAATTTAAAACTTTCTTCCTGGAATTTTTAATTTAATATTTTTGGACAGTAGTTGACTGTGAGTATTGAAACCACAGAAAGAAACAACAAGGATAAGGGGGAATCACCATATGTTTAAATTGGGATATTTTATTGATTGACTGATTGATTGATTGCAATACTGGAGATTGAATCCAGAGGCATTCAATCAGCTCTATTTTATTTGTTATTTTGAAACAGGGTCTCACTAAATTGTGGAGGGCCTCATAAGTAGCTGAGGCTGTCCACGAACCTCTG
>NC_137787.1:136400223-136597641 GCF_963383645.1 Muscardinus avellanarius | reverse complement strand
CCCCAATACTGTAATATATATATATATTATATATAATATATTATAATATATATTATATATAATTATATAATATATTAAATATTATATAATATATTAAATTATTATTATATAATATATTAAATTATATATAATATATTAAATATATTAATATATAATATATATTATAATATTATATATATAATATATATATATGTAATATATATATATATATATATATATATATATACAGTATTGGGGAATGGAACCCAGGGACATTCTTCCTCTGAGCCATACACCAGCCATATTTTTTTATTTTTCATTTGGAAACAGGGTCTCACTGAATTTTGCAGAGAGCCTTACTACATAGCTGAGGCTGGCCGTGAACCTGTGATATATATATATATATATATTTTTTTTTTTTAATTAGGAAATAACTTTATAGGTTTCTCAACCATCACACCACCAGAGCAGATTATACAATATTTTGCTTTTCTTTCTTGTGAATTCTTGTTTTTTGATTGTGGAAAGTAGAACATGCCTATACTCCCAATGATGTAATGTTTGCTGTTGATAGCCGTGGAGTTTTTCCTGAAGAATGGGAGAGTGTGAGCTCAGGAGAGACTAAATTGGTGACAGTGCAAACTAAGATTTGGCTGGAAAGAGACAAGAAGCTGTGGGAACTGTGAGGAGTTTATCAAAATCTACATCTGAAAAGAAGAGGGTTCTCCCTAATTAAAGCAATGGTGTTTGAAGTGGAAGGAAAAAGATAGACAGGAGAAAATAGAGAAGAATCTGCCGGACTGCTGACCTATTGAGGGGCTAGGGGAACGACGGAGGAGTCGGGATGGTCACAGAGAGCGTTCCTGACAAACTGCACACTCAGCATTTACAGGGTGCTCAATTACATGATGCTGATGGTGTCAGAATTGACTGACCAAGTGTTCTTGGGAGAATGGCTTCAGCTGCCCCACTAATGATGTCTTTTCCCTGTTTACACCAGGGAATCATCAGATGACACACTACTACTACTACTACTACTACTACTACTACTACTACTAACTAATATATTAGTACAACTAACATATTTTGAAAATATTGTTATAGTTTCAAACCAATGGTTCCTCAACCTTATCGTCACTACAGAGATGCTTTAAAGACTCGGAGAAAGAAAGCATGGGAAGGTGGGACATTTGGGGCCTGATGTTGCTCTTGCAACACTAATCAGTCCTCAGCCTTCCTCATCTCAGGCATGTCATCTATAAAAGGGGATAAAGACATTACCCTTCTTGTATTTTCTTTCCTTTCTTTTGTGTGTGTAGTACTGGAGATTGAAGGTAGGGGTGCACTACTACTAAGCTATACCCCCAGTCCTTTTTATTTTTTATTTTGAAACAGGGTCTGGCTAAGTTGCCCAGGTCGGCCTTGAACTTGCAATCCTCCTACCTCAGCCTTCCGAGAGGCTGTGTTTACAGATGTGTGACATCTTGCCTGGCTCTTTCTTATAAAGATTTAGTGATGCATAAGTAAAATGGTTTATTTCTCGGCCTTTATTTTCCCCCATGTGCACCCTATTAGAATCCATACCAAGTTTTTTCTTTGCCAATAAATCAGACTTTACTAAAGTCTATACTAATTAGTCTTTACTAATTAGACTTTCTATTTTTAAATCAAGTCTAACTTTTTCTGTCTCTACCAACATAGATATATGAATAGAGAGAAATCTAGACAGGCCTTCAGTATAAAATCTTACATTTACTTAGGCCGACTTTCAAAATATAGACTCTCTCTCTAAGACTGATTCAATTGGAAATAAAATTTCTGTACTTTATTTAAATACAGAATAAATACTTTATCAAACTAAGGCACAACAGCAATGTTTAAATATTATAATAAATTATAAAAACAGAGTTTTATTTAAGTTTAGGGTAGAATCAAGGCTTTACTCCATTTTATTTTAATAAAATAATTCCTAATTTTATCATCAGTGTTTTTTAAGCCTTTTCAGTAAACAACAAACGTTTATTTTACAGAATTATTAAATGAATAAAGCACAAAAATGTTCAATGGGCCCAATACTGTACCTGATCCTGTTCACAGGACCCCTGACTATCCCTATATTTCACATTCTTTCCCACCCTTAATTATCAAGAACCTTTCCTAGTAGATTGTTTTTAGATTTCCCGAGTTTTAGGACTGCTTAGAAAAACAAAAAGACTACTTAAGATTAAAGTTTTTGAATCTCCTCCAGCATCCTTCCCAACAGAAGGATGCTTCCTCTCTCTTTTATCTGTCATAAGGAAAATGTCAAGGGGAAAGGAAACCAGCCAGTGTTGGGGTGTAGGGCAAGGAAAGGGGGTCCTGGCTTTCAGTTTACTGCTCTCTGCTCTCATTACAAGATTATTTACAATCTCTTGTTTTGTTGTCTCTTTTCTTACATGAAGGTACAAACTAGTTTTTGAACTGGGAAGCTTAAGACCCCTTTTCTCTTTTTCTTTTCAAGATATTACTTCATGGAAAGTTAGTTTCCCAGAGGAAGAGTGTTCTAATAAATCCATTGCTTTTGTCTTTGGGGCCAGGGAACTGCATGCTGGACTTAATTTCCCATATATTTATTACCTTTCCAGCTACTCATTGAACAGCCTTGTCTGATGGTTTCCTTTGAAAACATTCAAACACTGAGATTAAAGTGACAAAATATAAGATTCAAAAGTAAAGCAAAACAAACAAAACCAAAATAAATTTAGGTTTGTTAATATTGCTTCAATTCTCCACCATGAAATTTTAAAGGTGTAATCACTCAGTAGTAAATGGCTTTGCAAACGAAGCTCTACAGAGGAAAAACCATTCATAGGTATGACTTTTGCCCTCGGAAGAATTAAATCAAGAGAAGAGGCATCGATTGAGGCAGCAGGCCACACTACCGGACCTTCATCACACTATAAAATCAAGCATAAAATAAATGTGCACATTTTTGATGATTCTTTTAGACCCCTCTTTTTTCCTGTTGATCTCACTGTTAAGAAAAAAGAATTTTCGGTTAAATTAGTACTCACCATCATCTCTGTCAGGGAGGATTGTAACCTGAGCCCCTGGGAACTCTGATCCTATCCTGCCACCCATGGGCATACTCAGAAGGACCTGGAATGTTTCCTCCTCTTCATACAAGGAGTCGTCAATAACAACTATCCGACACATTTTCTCTCGTTCGTCTTTATCAAAGCGGACAACACTGGTGTGGTCCTCCGGCCTGGATATGTAATCAGAATAGGACAACACTGAAGTGGGCACGGTTCCAGTTGCTGTTCCTGGAGGCAGAAAGAGTCCGAGAGGATTTTATGTAGCATCCAGTACAAGGGCATTTCCAGAAACCACTGTTTCCACATGCAGCCTTTAATGCTGCTATATGTCCTAGTATCGCAGTCTTCTTCAGAGATGTGTTGGACTTATGGGGAATCATAACTTTCCAGTGTTTTTTTCCTGTCTTTTCTGTTGGTGGACTTTCAGATTAACACAATATTAAAACATCTTAGCTCTTATTATTCAAATGCTTGCTATATGTGAATACTCTCAACTGCTGTATGGGGTTTTACACGTTTGGTAATGGAGGTTTACGGAAGTTAAGCCACGTTCTTAAAAATCCAGAGCCCAGATCAAATCCTGAAGTCTGTTTTAAATCATTATTCTGTACAGCCTTTCAAATATATATATATATATATATATATATATATATATATATATATATACACATATATATTTATAATGAAAATTTTAGTGAAAGTCTGCTATGTCATCAAGCGCATATGCCACCTTTTCTTTTGCATTCCTGGAAAATGTTGCTGGTTTCCCAGAAAGGTATTTGTTATACAAATAAACAGTATTAATTTTAATTTTGCATTTCATCAATCACCTTTCATAGTATGATTGTGTATGTGCAAAACAAATATTTTGAAACTGGTTAGAATGCATTTGGAACTAGTTTTAAATTAGGTTCTTTTTCCCCCTTGGATATTACATTGCTTTGCCTCTTAAGAAACAAACAAACAAAAAGAACCCCATCAACTCCTTTCTCTTTGGAGGACATGGGCACGTTTCAGTTTCTTGCATTCAGAAAGGCCCTGAGTGCTGCGGTACGTGACTAGTCAGACATGTCTGAGGCGAGTAGCAGATTCCTTCCATTTGCTCTCCGGCATCAAGAGCATATGTCACTTTTTATCAGAGGAGTCCTCAAAGGCACAATACTGAAGAACACTACTGAATAACTTCTTCTATTTTTTTTTTTTTGCATTTACAAGAATCTCTCAATAAAGCACACCCTTCATGGCAAGATGCCGTGGCTCCAACACTTTGCAGAGGCTTCTTTGTGTCTGTTGGATGCTATTCCAGTTTAATTTTGTTTTTCTTCCCCAAATGGAGCTACCTTGTTGCGTGTAGCAGATCACCATAAATTCCTGGCTGACGTCTCCACTCCTCCTGATGGGAATGAACAGTTCACCCACATCCTCTTCAATGGAGTATTCAGACTGGGGAATGAACACAGTTGATTCTAAAGAGAAAACACAGACATAGCTATGATTTTTTGTCTTTGCTTCTTATCTTTGAAACAGCCCTATGCAAATTAAAAATTCTCTAGTGATTGATTTCCCCCTTTGCGTATTCTTTTAGAGTAACCGTGCCAGCAGGAAAGAGAGGTGAAAAGAAGGAGGTATAAAATATGCTGGTTCTAGACCAGTGAATTGTTAAATCGAAACACAAAGCTCAACATGGGTTTCTCTACAGTTATTGATTTTTTCCTCAATTAATAAATGCTACTGCTGAGACAGTTCCTTTAAATCCAGCATTGTTTTCCGGGCGCACATTAACACCTTCCCATGAAGTGGGACACTAGGAGGTAACACAGACCTCTGGAGTCATTCCTTTCCAGTTGTTATCTTCTGGATGAGGGAAGCTCAGGCCCACACAGTTTAAATTAATCGCCAAGACTCTCACTGGTAGAGTTAGAAAATTCAGCTCTTGTAATATCTATTCTATTACTCCTTTCACCCAAAGAGTATTTCTTTTTTATGACTCATGATTAGAAATAGAACAACACATCGTTTAACACTTTAAAATAGCAGTTCCTTCAGAGCTCATAAGTGTATTTTTCATCTGTCAGGAATGTTTCTGAGGTGTCCTTTGTCTGCTAGCTATATAATAACATGGTGTGGCCTACAGAATGTAGTTATTGGTATATTTTATTCCCCACAGGGGCATTTTATTTTTTACCTTCAGCCTTATTTTATTTTTTATTTTCAAACAAAGTCTCCCTAAGTTGCTGAGAGTCTCACCAACTTGCTGAAGCTGGCCTTGAACCTGCAATCCTCCTATTTTAGCCTCCTAAGTACTGGAATTACAGATAAGTGCCACTAGGCCCGGTTTAAAAATTACATAATGTCATGTCTCAACAATTAATTTTTGACATGGCTTAAAGGTACATTAAACAACATATACAGCAAAAATTGTTTAAAAATATAGTTACTATGTTAAACTATAATGGACATTTAGTTCCATACTTTAACATCACAAACCCAAAAGAGATACTCTATTATTTGATTAGGAGTCTGTTTCCTTGAAAGTAACACTCCCACACAAAAAAGCTTCATGATTATTTTTAAAAACAGTAAACCCTACTTCTTTCCATGACTACAAAAGTGGCCAGAACAAATTCTACAGGACTGGAGGGCCACACTCCACCTGCGCTGTTCTCTGCCAGCTGAGGATGGGACCAGCTGGAATATCACTGTTGATTTAGGCTTCTATTTTCTAGGTGGGTCTGTGGGAATACAGGAATGGCCTTGGGGACAAGAGTCAGGGGGTTCTTTCCCTGCGACTCCCCTCAGGTTTTTGAAGCTGGCTGCACTCCTTGGGTGTGGAGTAGTTGAGCACCAGCCCTCACCAGCTTTGGGGTGCTTGCAGTGCCTGGGGATGACAGGTCCTCAACTCATCTTTGTAAAATTAAGATTAAGTTATTTTTAAGTTACTTATTTTCAGCCAGTCATTTATTTTTTTCTGGGACTCTCACTGACATACTCCTCTTAAATTGCTTCCATTTAAAGAAAACTGTAAGTACAAGATTTTATAACTAGTCATTCATTTATCTTACATGGATGGAGTGATCTCAGCTTGCCAGGCACTGTATTAGGAACAGCAGATATAGAAGTAAACAAAATTCCTACCCTTGTGGAGTTGTCATTGTAGTTGGGGGTGGAGAGGAAAAAAAATAAACACATATATAAGGGGTGACATGATGTAGCAAATAAAGTGTGGCGGGGCAGCAGGGGCCCTGGGGCTGGGCACATGGGGATGGAAGGGTCTAGGAGATACAGGGAAATAGCAGAGAGTATGTTTGATATGGTTACATTTGAGCTGAGACTGGAAGATAGTAAAACTGTGCCCTACGTGAATAACTCAGCAAATTCTAGGCAAAGAGATGAGCACGGCAAGAGAGCTTTCAGTCGTGTTGTGCCAAGTGTGTATAGGAAGAACCAGGAGGCCATGGGGCCAGAGCAAGCTGGGCAAGGAGAGGTCCAGACAGAGGTGAGAGGTAGCGAGGGGGGAATCACCTGGAACCTTTAGGAATATGGAAGATATGGAAATAAACGAAGGTCACCCAAAGGCATGAGAAAAAAACAAACAAACTACTTATTCAGGATTTGCTAAGCAGTGGGGTCAACCACCATCTTCACTTTTTTTTTTTTTTTTTTTTTGCACTAGAGATTGAACCCAGGGGCATCCCACCTCTAAGCTATACCTCCAGCCCTGTTTTTTTTCTTTTCAAATAGGTTCTCACTATGTTGCTGAGGGTTTCGTTAACTTGCTGAAGCCGGCCTCAAACCTGTGATTCTCCTATATCATCAGTTGTGTTTTCACAGAGACTCAAAGGCAGCTAGAGGCATGGGAAGCTTAACAGTGAGGGAAAGGGAAGGCTCTCGGGTGCTCTGATTGGAGGCTTGGTGTGGGAAAGCTTTAAACAAGCTAACTAGACATGCAGCACCCTATCGGAGTTAGGGGGCATATTTGTGTTTCTCTGGTTGTTCTGGAGTTGCAAATAGAGACAAAATTAGGGACGGTAGGCAGGTTGTGGTGGTGCATGCCTTTATCCCAGAACTTGGGAGGCTGAGACAGGAGGATCACAGTTTTGAGACCAGTGTGGGCAATATAGTGAGACTCTGTTTCAGAATAAAATATAAAAAGGGATGGGGGTATAGCTCAGGGATAGAATGCCCCTGGTTTCCATCCTCAACTAAAATAAAATTGAGAAAGCTGTCAGGTAAAGTCCTGATGGTCTTGGGCTGACTGCCATAGAGGGGGTAGTTCAGCTTCATTAGGTCGAGGGTCAGGACTACCTTTTAATATGCGGTCTGGCTTCATCTTTTTGCCTTTTCTGTCTCTCAGTGTAGAATCATGAGAGGGCTTTGGACATGGGATGGTAGTGCTATAAGCAGACATATCTTAAGAACCTAAGTTTTGGCTGCTGCAAGACAGACTTTAGAACTTGGTTAGGAGGTTTCAGGGTCATCTGGGACAGAGATAATAGAAGATAGGACCAGATGGCCTGGTAAGGCTGGGCAGGGGACAGATTACAAACGAAGACCCAAAAGAGTCTTCTCTTGGAAAATGGAGGTCATCAAAGACGACTCTATGGTTTAAGATTTAAACCTTATGTATTTGAATTTTGGTTCCTCCTGCGCTCTGTGCCCCACACAGATTCAAAACAAGCCAGGACTTCTTGCCAGTGCCAGTAGGTTTAAATTATGAATAAAGAAGAAACCTGGGTGTTCAAACCATGCCCTAAGCTCTGAAATCCATTCCTACAGTTGATCTGACAGAGGGTAAACAGAGCTAGTATCAAGTTCAGGTCTTCTGTTGACCTAACCTCTAGCAGAAATGTGTAATCTGTGGGAGAAACTAGAAAGGGGTATCAGAGAGACAAAGACTTGCCTGGTAGACTTTTCAGTTAGCATTTTCAAATAAGTTTTCACATAACTTTTCAGTTAACATTATTTTTCAACTTCACCTTCTACATACAATAGAAGCATACGTGGCGGCTTCATCCAGCTAACATAGCTCCCTATGTATAAAATTTCTAAAAGTGTCATTCTTGTATTATCCTTAAAAATTATTAGCCAATATCTATGGAGTCCTTATTATTCGCTAAGCCCTATTCTAAACACTTTACAGGTACTGGCTAGTTTCATCTTTGCAACCTTTGAGGCAAGAATTATTTATTGTGACTGTCTTTTTTTTTTTTGCCTTTGAGAATATGGGGCTCATAGGGGTTAAGGAAACTTCTGAAGGTCAGTTTGATAGGATGCTGGGGCTAAATCTGAACCCAGACATCCCATGTCAGAGCCTGTGTTCATAACTACTGGACTCTGTTGCCTAAAGAAGAAACACCTGTAGTATCTCATGCAGCACAGAAAACCAAAGGCTCAACTAAGATTAGAGATAAAAGTACTGCTGAGGCAGAGAGAGGGTAGATAAAGGTAGGAAGAGAGAAGGTGAAAACACGTATTAGGAGGAATATTTTAAAGATCCAATACTTTCACAGAAATTTTATATACTTATCTAATCATATACATAAAAAATTTAAGAAGTGCTATGTCAAAATATATAACATCTGTATGTTAGTGTACACACACACACACACACACACACACACACACACACACATTTTTTTGTGGTAGTGGGGATGGAACCCAGGGGCATTCTACTTCTGAGCTACACCTCCAGAATATTTTATTCTTTATTTTGAAGCAAGGTCTCACTAAGTTGCAAAGAGCCTCACTAAGTAGCTGAGGTTTGAGGATCATGGCCTCAAACCATGATCCTCCTGTCTCCACCTCCCAAGTACAAGCATGGGCCACCATACCCGGGTTAATATAACACATTTTTAAAGATATGTATGTCAAATCCCATTTACACATTAGATAAAAACTATAGCCTTCTTTCCAAAGGTATGTAAGGAGGGGAAAAAGGAAGAGCTAAATTATAAACATAGTCAACACAACCTAAGCAAACAGAAAGCAATGGAATAAAACAATAGGGTCACCCTGTTAAATGTTAACAGTCATTATTCCAATGTGGTATGATTACAAAGAGATTTTTAAAAATTAATATACTTTATTTCTCATTAGTTTGAGATCTGTAAAAAAAAAGAGTCAGAAGTACACAGAGTTCACACATACGCCTACATCTCCAACTCTATTTTCCATTATTTTTAATATCTTGCATTTTTCTTTGTGGCAACAAACACGTGTAGCTTTTATACTTTCAATGGCTTCCATTATCCTTTATTGCTAAAGATAAAGCAGAATAAAGTGAATGTATTCATCATTAGTCAGTATGACTTTGCTCTAATGGTTGCTTTCATTTGTAACTCTATTTTTTATTTTTAGATCTTGACTGTGCTGCAACTTTGGCAAAAAATGACTTCTGTTTCTCAGAAATAAAGTAGTTGCAGTTACATCTGAAAGAGAATGTTCATGCTGTCCCTTTGGTAAATTATACTGTATAGATAAAAAAAGGACTGTGCTGAAAACATGATAGGACAAACTATCTTCTAAAATTCTTCCATAATAGATTAAAGAAGGGAAAGAAAATACAGCGGATGGATGAAAGTACTGAGTATTCATTGCTTTTAAAAATTTTTGGCACATTAAAAAACAACCCAAAAGACATTCCGGTACATCCTCAGGCTATTACGGTTGCCTTAGACTAGCCAAGAAGTGTACTGAATATGGCGGAGTCTGTCGCTGACATGTTTGAACTCGTACAATTCTCTTGCAGTTCAATGTCTTTTTAAATTCTAAAATAGACCTGGTAATACACAATCATTTTAACACAGGCTTTAAAAAAGAAACTAATGAAGACGAAAACATGCCTAAGCCACAATAATGTGTTACAAATTCATATCAAGATACCACAAGGTCCCAGAATTATCCCTCTATACTACTTCAACTTAATGGCTAGAGTGAGTGACTCTTTGAGCAATCACTGTTTCAATAAGTAAATGTCTTGACTTTGTGAATGTAGAAACTTCCAGAAAATTTTTTATGACTATAGTTTTAGTCATAGAAAATGGAAGTAGTTTTAGTCATGACAGCTTTTAGTGTCAGAAACTATGTGCTATACTTTCATCAAGTAGCTGGAATTTTTTTGTTTCTCTTAAGATGATGGCCAATGCTTTCACACTGATAGAGTTCAAAAAGAAGGGTTGCCTCTCAATGAAGGTAAAATGATCACATGCTTTCTCTGTCCTCTATCAGCTGCAGTTAACGATCATCTCATTCATTCTGGACCTTGAATTCTGGCTCGCTCATCTCCAAATAGCAGTCAGCCAGTAAGCTCTCTTTGTCGATACTGTTGATGGTGCAAAAATACTATACTGGCCAGCCCATGTCATCTGAATTCCATCTCATGTACAAGTTTGTTCCTTGTGCAGACATAGTTTCTCTTTTTTTATGCAAGGATATTAGGGCTTCTTGTGATATGTTAAGTTCTACATTTCTTTAGAATGAGATGTTTCCTTTTTATTAAAAATTATATAGCACTCACCTAGTATGTTCTCACTAAAAATGATTATAGAGATCAAATATTTAATTTACTAATTTATAGCTATATTTTGCAATCGTAGAAATATTAGAATGACTTCATTTCAATCAGGAGTTTGCAGAGATTTTAGGTGTGCAAGCAAAATAATTACATAGAACATTTATGGGGCTTAGATATCTTTGCTAGATATTTGTACTGAAATATCTCTATATCTGAGGTTGTAGTCTCCCAATAAATGTACGTAAGACTCAATTTGCTATGGTCAGAAATTACATAGTAAAAAGGAATGGCATTTTATATAAAATAGAGGCTCTGACTCATGCATTATCCTTTAACAAAATGTAATATTGAATATTAACTAATTATATATGTATATATATATATACACACACACATACATACATACATACATACATACATATACATATAGTGAAGGGGAAAGATGGTATTTCTGATAGAGAACCTAATATACAGAAAGTTAAAATTTTTTCTTCTAGATACTTTTCCTTTAAAAAATGGATATTACTTTGCTGAGTTTTGATTATTCTTTTAACACAGCTCATGGCACTCTATATTAGTAATTGTAATAATTTGCTGAAATATAATCACCTAAATGTATGACTGGATAACTTTAGAGTTAGCATGCCTTCTGGATTTAGCACCTATATTCCTAGCTCTTAACATAATTCTTCACATATAGCAAATGCTCAAAAAACAGTTGTTGAATATACAGATCTCTTGTCTAAGGGCCAAAGTGGTCTTGATCATTGGAACACTTGGTTTTATTTATCTATACTAACATATTCCAGGTTTAATATAGAAAGTGAAAACATAGCTGAATAAATGGAAAATAAACTACTTTGTTATTGTTTATATATACAAAAATAACTGAAACAAAGTTGCTGTGACAAAGTACACTGATTTTGGGAGAAATTTCTCTTCTATTCATGTGAAATGGTGGAAGACTGCAAAGCTTGAGGAAAGAGCAGTGCTTTTGAGGGAAAACAGACATATATGTATGTGTGTATCTTATTTATTTATATATACATTGTTACATACATTCTATAACTGTATAGAGAAAATAAATTCTATATTATTTTTCAAATGTGGTTCTAGCATTTAGTAGCTGGAGGAATTTGAGGAAGCAAATTTTTGGGCCTCAGAGATTAATCACATTTACAGATTGTTACATCAATCACAGAAATGTAAACCTAAGTCTTACATGAGATAAGGTTTCCAAATTCCTAATGCATACGTGGCTCGTAGAAGGCACATGACTACAGTGGAGATTTGTATTATGACCACAATTTTACCCATGCCTATGGAATGATCCTCCGGACGTCTGCAGACTGGGTTAGAAAAAAAGGGCAGGGGCATGGCAGTGCCTGGGATCTCCTGCAAGTCCTCTTGTCTCCTGGATGTGTGCTGTGATGGTTTGCGGCAGCAGAGGTTCCTTGGACAGAAGACAACTGCTGCGTTCGGTGCAGTTTCACAGGGGAGTGTTGACTCCCCCAGACAGAATGTAATCGCACCCACTACTGCCAGGACCAAAGAAAACTGAGCAAAAGAGCCTACTTGTGGTTCACTTCTGCACAGATTAAAGGATGGCTTTTTCACCACTTTCTCATCCAAGAGAATGACTTACATATTTCTATGTGCTTATAAAATGGGAGGAGGCCAGGTGCAGTAGCAAGCACCTGTAATCCCAGTACTTGGGAGACTGAGAGAAGAGGATTGTAGGTTTGAGGCTGAGAAGCAGTAACTAAGAGTCTATTTTAAAATAAAAAATAAAGCCAGGCGTGGTGGCTCACGCTTGTAATCCCGGTACTTGGAAGGCTGAGACAGGAGGATCGCATAGGTTCGAAGGCAGCCTCACCTACTTAGTGAGGCGCTCAGCAACTTAGTGAGACCCTGTTTCCAAACAACTTAGTGAGACCCTGTTTCCAAACAAAATATAAAATAGGTCTGGGAGTGTAGCCCAGAGGTAGAAAGCCTCTGGGTTCCACCCCCGGTACCACACAAAATAAAAAATAAAAAATAAAATAGGGCTGGAGGCATGGCTCAGGGTAGAACATCCCTGGGTGAAATCAAACAGAAACAAGAAAGGACAGCAAAAGGGTACAGGAAGGCAAAGGAGGGAGGGGAATATTATATGATAAATTGCTGATTTTCCATCCACGCCAGCTCAGGGGCCACACGCATCTGGCAGAATGAGTAGTATTATAAAAATAGTAGAGTTGGAATCAAATTCAGGTCTAGTAATCTCAAGACCAACGGTCTTCAACCAGACATACCAGGTATTATGGGACACTTATCAGAAAAGAATCATGGTTTGAAATGGACAGGGCTGAACTTGTTCTAGAAAATCCTAAGTCAATTTAGATAATTACAACATGAAATGAAACTGTAGTACAGTTTTATTTGGCACAGCCTACACTAACAATAGATTGTACCTGAGATTATGTGTGCTTGTGTTTTTTAATATCCCACTACTCACATATCACTGGTAGAGGATGTCACTTTGGGCTTATAAATATGGAGGGAACAATAAGTTCAGCATCCTATTTTTTATGGTAAAGTACAGCAATTGCACCAAGTAGCCAATAAAATGTCAAGAACTGGGCTTGTATCTTTAACTAGTGGACCAGTTTAAATGTATTAAAATGGTCATGGGCATGTTTAAAAGAGGAAAGCTTTATTCTTGAAGTATTGAAGCTCAGGACTAGAAGAAAGTATACTTATCCTTAGCTACTGCAGATAAAATTAAATGTAATTAAATGCTAACTGCTCCTTAATGGAAATTATAAGCATAATTGAACTTCATGCTGGAGTCAAGGCAGAGATGTGAGCTAAACAAACGAAGTCATCACTCCGGCAGTCTTGTCCATGTTCTTTAATCAAGCGCAGCCTTTTAGCACAGGGATCGCCACGTGCGTCTCCATTTCATGCACTCAGCAGATTGTATCTCTGCAGAACATTTAAGGGTTTTCTGACTGACAAAATAAAGTAGACTGGCAGTTTCAAAGAAAGTCATTTCTGGCTTCTGACAGGACTTCAGCTTTAGAAGTCTCTACAGGGTTTGTATAAATGCCAACTCTCAAAAAAAGCCATTCCGTTTTTTTTTTCTTTTTTTCTTAACTACATCAAGACGAGTTAGGATTGTAGAAGTTTTGTGGGGGAAGGAAAAGGTCACATTACACACAAGAGTCCTGAGGTTCACTCTTACCTACAGCAGTCAAGAAAACAGCCAATAGAATGAAGAACAATGATTCAAGACCCGGTGTTCACTGTGAATGCAGGAGGGGCCGGCGGGCGTGGGGGTGTTGTGTGATGAGTGTGTACACACGCTGGCAAATGAAAACTTGGGGAGATGTATTTATTGAAATGTATTGAGATGTATTTATTGAAATAAATTAATTGAAAAATTAATTGAAAAATTAATTAAAAAATTAATTGAAAAATGGTCTAACATAAACCATTTGCTTAGAAGACATTTTACAATACCTAAAATTAACCCCTTTAAAACTGGTGAGTTGAATTAATTTAAGAAAATAAGAGACAAGCGATTTTTGTTCTAAAGAAGAGAATTAGAAAAACAGAAACATGTTGGCCATCTATGTGTAGTTCTATTTACTTGAAAAAATATAGCCCCCTTCACTACTTTTAGGTTTCCCTCTTTCTGTTAATTAAAAAATTCTATGTATGGAAATTACAAGATTGGCCTAGGAGGCATAGTGCACACCTGTAATCCCAGTCCTTGGGAGGCTGAAGACAGGAGGATCACAGACTTGAGGCCGGCCTCAGGAAGTAGTGAGACTCTCATCAACTTATTGAGACTGTTTCAAAATAAAATAAAATAGGCTAGGGTGTAGCTTGGAGGTAGAGTGCCCCTGGGTTCAGTCCCTAGTAACACACACACACACACACACACTCCAATATTAAATTGAATTTAAAACTTCCTCTATTAGGAAATATTGTCATAAAAGCCTAACAGCTATGACACAGGCGAGCTGACGCTCCTCTTACCATCTCCTGGGTCTGTGATCTCCACCGTGGTCACTGCGGGGAATTCGAGGGCAGCGAGCACAGGCTCGGAGAGGACCACCTGGAAGGTCTCGGAATGTTCGTGCCTGCCGTCGCTCAGGATCCGCACTCGCCACGTGGCCCTGGTCTGGCCGGGGTTGAACTGCACCTGCCGCTGGGCTTTGCCCTTGAAGTCTTTGTCTTTTTCTGCAGTCCCATCTCGTGTGCCAATACCTGCACAGAAACATAGCACCAGGGTCTTAGGTTTGTTTTAAGTTGGAGTGTGAGTGTGTGTGTGTGTGTGTGTGTGTGTGTTACTAGGGCTGGAGCCTAGGGATATTCTATCTCTGAGTTATATCCTCAACCCTATTTTATCCTTTATTTTGAAACAAGGTTTCACTAAGTTGCTGAGGCTGGCCTCGAACCATAGGTCCTCTCATCTGTCTCCCAAGCACCAGGAGGCTTCAGCTGAATCCTTAAGGCTCTTCTTGTTAACTTTTTATTCCCACTTCAGCCCACAGAGTAAAGTAGACCCTGCCTGCGTCTCTGGACTGGATATGGGCCTGGGATGAAAGCTCTGAGTAGTTCATTATTCTGTTCTACTCTTTTTTTGCTACGTATTCTTTGAGCTAACTTTGGGCTAGAACTTTAAGAAAAACAAGAACAAGTAAATAATTTATCTTCATATTATATAATAGCCTTACTCCTACAAGTTCATAAATATTAAAACTCTTCATACTGACTTTGTATGCATTGTTACATATTATAACATATTACATATATGTTATACATATGTATATATAGTGATATAGTGGGTCTGGGGATAGAACCCAGAGGCATTTGACCTCCGAGCTACATCCCCTTCCCTATTTTTTATTCTTAATTTTGAAACAGGGTTTCACTGAGTTGCGGAGGGCCTCAGTAAGTAGCTGAGACTGTCCGTGAACCGCGATCCTCCAGTCTCAGCCTCTCGAATGCTGGGATGACGAGCCTGTGCTGCCATGCCCGGCTATAAAAATATTTATTAAAAATCTCTAACTAGAAAACATAGGCCAATAAGAAACTCTCTGAGTCAAAAATTTCTTTGACAATATAACTTACAAATGGCTAATCAGAATGATAAAAAAATCTAGATTTCCTAAACATTTAATAGAATTAGAACCTTTAAGGGAATCTAATTTAGTGTTTGTTAACATGGTCCTTGTCAAGTTTTTTTTTTTTCCCACTCTAGAATCCCATGAAGTCAAGAGAATTGAGGAGCTAAATATATGTGGTGATTATGAGCAGCATATGGTTGACTTACTATGGTGGTTCATTCAAGGTCAATTTCAGTTGGCTAGAAAGGCTGAAGTCTCTATTATGTTATGAGAGGATTATTATTATCAATATGCAAGGCACTCAAATCATAGAGTGCATTAGCCAAGAAGCAGTGAACAAGTTTAATGTCATAGAAAAATTAGAAAAATTATAAAAGCACAATACCATATATATACATATATATGTGTGTATATATATGTGTGTGTGTGTGTATATATATATATATATATTCATATATTCTTGTACTGAGGACTGACCCTAGGAACATTCTACCTTTGAACTACACCCCCAGCCATGTTATTTATTTATTTATTTATTTATTTATTTATTTATTTATTTATTGTTTTTGCAGTACTAGGGATGGAACCAGGGGCATTCTACCTCTGAGCTACACCCCACCCCCCTCTCTCTCAGTGGTACTGGGGATGGAACCCAGAGGCCTTCTTCCTCCGGGATACACTCCCAGACCTATTTTATATTTTATTTGGAAACAGGGTCTTGCTAAGTTGCTGAGAGCCTCACTGGCTTTGAGCCTGCGCAATCCTCCTGTCTCAGCCTCCCAAGGTTGGGGATTACAAGTGTGCACCACCACGCCCGGCAAGACCACCACATCTCTTAGTCTGCCTCTGATAGCTCCTGCCTGCCTTTCTACTTTCCTGTGTTTTCTTTCATAAACAAGGCATTATTTTCCTGGAGACTCAATAGGCCATTAAAAACAAGAGGAAGGGGAACCACAGGTTCAAGGCCCACTCCAGAAACTTAGCAGCAACTTATGAGACATGTAGCAACTTAGCAAGATAAAATAAAAATATAAAAATAAAATAAAAAATAAGATAAAAAGACTAGCACTTGGGAGGCTGAGACAGGAGGACTGCAGGTTGAAGGCCTGCCTCAGCAACTTAGTGAGGACATCAGCAACTTAGACCCCGTTTCAAAATAAAAAATAAAAGAGGGCTGGACTATAGGTAGGGGGGAGAATGCCCCTGGGTTTACTCCCCAGTACCACAAAAGTAACTAACTAAATACATAAATCAAATAAGATAAAATAAAAAATAAAAAAGGGCTAGGGTATAGCTTAGAGGTAGAATGTTCCTGGGTCCAAACCTCAGTACCACAAACAAACAAACAAACAAACAAACAAACAAACAAACAAACAGAGCTGGGGGTATAGCTGGAAGATAGAAAGCCTATGGGTTCAGTCTCCAATACCCAAAAAAATTTTTTTTTGAATCTTTATAATACAGGGAAAATCTACTAGTTCCACTAGTCATCTTTACTACATGATAGTCAAGTCATGTAACCTGATTTTAAAAAAGGTTTAATACCAAATTCTAATAGTTGCCATGAAAAATACCCATCATTTTTCACTTTGGTAATTAAGTGAAACTGCAGTCATCTTTTTCTCTTGCATGGAAAAAAAATAACAGAAGCATTAAGCAAGGCACTTTTGGAATGAGAGCGTATCCCTTTTTGGTCACAGCCACGGCACTGTAGGCAATTATTAACTTCTCTCAGATTTAAGAAATTCCATTGCAGTGGTTTAAGGTGTGGACCTAGCATCCCAACCTCAGCTGTGTATATGTGAGCACACCGCAGCCTCTCGGCTTCTCACCTGTGCAATGGAGGGGTTATAATAGTACTCTTCTGGAGGGATTGGTCTATGTAGGGGTAGCGGGAACTGGGCCTGGCATGTAATAAACACTCAATAAATGTCAGCTCTCATGATCATACCAACGTCATTACCCAACACGGCTCTTGTCACATACGGAGCGCTCAAGGGAATGACAGCTGAGTGAGTGAATGGAGGAAGGGTTGTAAGGAGGAAGAAAGACAAAGTGCTTACTTATGCACTTGATAAAGCATCTTGCTTTTAGTAGATGTTCATTAGCTCGCAGCAATAAAATCCTTGACATGCAAAGACTATTGTGATGTATTTTGATTAACAGTGAGTTATAATGGTGATAAAATGAATGATCATTTTTAAGATCATTTACAAATTTCACGTAATTAATGATTTACTAACTGTGCTCACATGATATCCCGTCTTTGGTCATACGTGATACTCTGTCTTTAGCTATAATGCGATCTGGCTTTTTCTAAAAGTAGAGGTTGTATGGGAAGAGTTGTATGCAATATCCTCACTGTAGAACATCTACGAGGCTGCCCCTCTCTTTAATCTGACTTCCCCTCAGGATGTAGCATGGATCCTCTGACTCTCTTCCATGATGGCAGATGTGAGTCACGCCCAGAAGCTTTGAACTTTCTATTACTCCAGCTGACGAACTCACCCTGTGAAGTTAACCAAGTAAAGCAATAGAGCCTTTGCAGAGTTGCTAGCATCGCTACATTAGGAGAAGATTGGTTGAAAAAACTAACTTAGGAAAAAGAGCTTTTGTTTGATATTTTGGCATTCATCTTAAGAAATATAAAAGCCAGTGGGCAGAAAAATACGAAAAGATCATTTCAAAGACCCGTTTCAACTTTTTCAATGCTATCCACAGGCTAGCTGTAAGTAATGAAATAAACTCACTAGGCCTGGTAATGAAATATAAATAGATGAAAGCATTCCTTAACGATTGCTAAAGCACTCTGCATTTTACTTACTGCTTTCCAAACAATTTATTGGCTATATTTTCAAGCACAAAGCAAGGGATAACCAGATTAACCTCCCAGGCAGGTGAGGTGACACATGCCTGTAATTCCAGCTACTAGGGGAGACTGAGGCAGGAAGATAGCAAGTTCTTGGCCAGTCTGAGCAGTTTAGTGAGGCCTGTCTCAATTAAAAATAGATACATGATACGTAAATAGATAGATAGATGGATGGAGCTGGAGGGGTAGCTCAGTAGTAGAGTACCCTTGGGTTCAATCCTCTGAAAAGAAAATATTTTTTGACCTCTCACTCGGCAAATGAATAAGGCAGGCTCTAGGGAGCATGTGTGTGCAGAGAGAACATGTCCCTAAAGGGAAAGAAAGAACACTCACTGACCCAAGAAGGTTAAACACAGAGCATCCATGACAGCCTTGTGGAAGCACAGCAAATAAAGAGGCTGGGCCAGAGTTGCCCCAGCTGCAGGTGGGTCTGCAGGGGGACCTGGCCCCCGGTGGAGCCAGGCAACCTCAAAAAATGCACACAGCAGAGTGGAAAACCTCTTTCTAAAGTTAAAACAACAACAACAATAAAGTATTCTTCACCTGTAAAGTATTCTTAAAGTAAAGAGAAAATAATAACCAGAATATCCAGACATGTCAGGGGTGTGTGTGTGTGTGTGTACAGAGAGAGAGAGAGAGAGAGAGAGAGAGAGAGAGAGAGAGAGAGAGAGAGAAAGAGAAATAAGAGTCTTCCTGTGTTCCTGTGTCTTCCTGTTTATAGGGATCTACTGGCTAAGGGTCATGGATCAGTAAAATTCCAAAACAATCATCTTGTACACAGACACAGGGTTACTAACGTTTTATCTTTTTGCCTATACTTTCCTAGATTTCTCTTTTAGTTGATCATCTCACTCAGTAAAAAAGATTTACCCATATCAATTCTATCAGCCTAACTATCTATATAGCCTATGATAACAAAAATAATATAATTACTTGGGCTGGGGCCATTTTCACCGACATATCAAAAACTCTGTATCTGGGCGTGGTGGCGCACGCTTGTAATCTCAGCATTTGGGAGGTCGAGACAGAGACAGGAGGATCGTGGTTCGTGGACAGCTCAGCTACTTAGTGAGGTCCTTTGCAACTCAATGAGACCCTGTTTCAAAATAAAGAATAAAAAAATAGGGCTGGGTGTGTAGCTTGGAGGTAGAATATCCCCTGAGTTCCATCCTTAGTACCGCAAAAAAAAAAAAAATTTGTTTTACAACTTTATTATTTACTTCCTTTTTACATATACTTTACTGCTAAATATACTTTCTCTTTTCTATGCTTATAGAAAATCAAATAGGAACTTGATTTGGAGTTAAAAAAAGGTTTTATTCACTTGCTTTTGATTCTCAGTTTTAAAAGACATAAAACAGAAGAAAACAATTAGTATTTAACAATTTTAAAATAGGTTAAGAAAAATTATGACATTTTATGTAGCACACTGGTGTTCATGGAACATTTAGTGACAGGGGAATTCAAATGCAACAATCAAATAGTAAGTTACACTTCAATGTCTAATAAATCAATGAATTGATTTTTATTTATTAAAGTAGCCCTCACATATGTTTTATACTGATGTTCAGCAGACTTTTATGGCTAATTACAGTTTTACCTAAAGCTTATTCTAAGATCTAGTGATATTTGTTTTTAACTTATGAGTGATGACTTCCAGTTCTGTAAGGTTATTTATTTACTGTGATTCTAGGGATTGAAGCCAGGGGCATTCTACCTCTGAGCTACATTCCAGGTCTATTTTACTTTTTAAATTTTGAAACATGGTCTCACTAAGTTGCAGAAGGCCTAAGTTGCTGAGGCTAGTTGTGAACCTTTGATCCTCCTGTCTTAGCCTCCCAAGTACTGAGATTTCAGGTGTGAGCCACCGTGCCCAGTTATAAGGTTATTTATTTATTTATTTATTTATTTATTTATTTATTTATTTCAGTAATTACTGGGGATTGAATTCAGGGGCATTCTACCTTTGAGCTACACTCCTAGCCCTGTTTTTTATTCTTTATTTTGATACAGGTTCTCACTAAGTTGTGGAAAGCCTCACTAAGTAGCCGAGGCTGTCCTCAAACCTATAATCCTCCTATCTCAGCCTCCCTCAAGTACTGGTATTATAGTCATGCACCATCATGCTTGGCTATAATGTTATTTTATATTTGAGAAATATCATATTTAGCTAGAAGGATTGAAAAGGTAAGTGCCTTAAAACACATCTGTTGACTTTCTTTTTCTTTCTTTTTTTTAGCATTGAAGAATCTTTGTCAACATCCCTCTAATTGTATAAACCAGATCAGTGAACTAAACTGGCATCATAATCACAGCAGAGAAAATTATAAACCTTTTCTAGAAATGATGGAATCTTGAGACACAAGTGAAAATTAAACTTACTTATAAACGAAGTTTCTCCCAAGTATCCTCTACGTTTAAGAACGACATCTAGAAATTTGGAGTCCTCATTGACCAGGTAATATTCCTTTTCAAAAGAAATCCATGCCCAGTTTAGACGAAAGTTCTGGTTGGTTAACTTGTTTCCACCTGGAAAGTAAAAATTTGAAGACCTACATTAATGTTTTTGTGAATGAGTGACCTTAAAAATTCCAGACTTCTTTAAGGATGGAACATTAAAAAGCAATATAGCTACTTGGTTTGATACACTACTCTGGCAACTACATAGAGATATACCTCACTGTTCAATGAGAAAAATCTGATATAATGGATTCACAAATTTCTTGCTGTTTTAGGAGGGGAAGCTGGAAAGGCAGAAGCAGCATACTAGCAGAAGCAATTTAATTCCATCATAAAACGGAATATCCAGGTTGCAGGGCAGTCTCATTTGCCACAAGATGGCGCCAGAGAGGAAGTATTTGTCTGCAAGGTTCCTTTGTGATGTTCTTGAAAGCACAACTTCACAAATACCTCTTTCTGGTTCACAGAGCAGTTGGGTGGAAGGCTTTCATTATAGCCACTTAGGTAAAAACAAATATCCCTTCTTCGCCTCCCCTCCCCACTCGGTTCCTCTCCATTCCTCAGAGCAAACAGACAGCTCTTTACACTGGTGTTCATTCTACTCCAAGATAAGACTCTCTCCTCCCACCTCCCCATCAAAATAGAGCTGGCTGCCTAGCAGGAGAAAATGAAGCTTGCGTGTGATCTCTCCATTGTGAGAGCTACTCTGTTGGGTAAATGAAAGGAGAAATGGTTATCTGCTGATCACTCTGCACCTATCCCTCCACTTCTTTTGATCTATGCCAATTATTCCAGAGTAAAGTGAGGTTTATAAACAAAAGCATCAGTAATTCCTTTTAAGTCTTTCTGGAAAAGGGTAGGGGAAAAAGGCCAAATAATAAACATAGCTAGAGGCATGAAGACTTCAATTCTGGTATCTTCTCTTCTGAGTGCGCATAAAGAGTGCTACACTGGTGGGGAAAAATGAGATACATAAATGTCAAGACTTTGATAGACTGATGGTTAAAAAAATCCACACAATAGAACACAACTTAGTGAACACACAAAACTACATTGTTTTTCTAGAGTTTTTTAGATAAAACTAAAAACCGCAGTGACTTTTAGTTATCAAAGTGGACATATCCTAAAGATGAAAGAAAATGCCTAGTACAGCTGAGTTTACATAGCAAAATTTGTTTTCTTGTTTATTTCTTGACTTGTAAACTAGAACAAGTCTTGTAGACAGGTATATAGCAGTGTATAAAAGAGGCAAATGATGTGCATCACTGGATCTTGCCAGGCCCACTGTGGGAGAAGCACAGACGTATATGCAAGGAACTATTCGTTGCAATATTTCCTATAAAAACCCCAACCTAAAAACAGCACAAAACAAAAAACTTAGGGTCCACTTTATTATAGTACCTCGAATCAATAAAATATCATTTAACTACAAAATAATGAATAATAAATACTGAAACATTTAAAGCAGAAGCACAAAAACAGATGGTACTGAGACTGTGAATGTAGCTACAAATAATGGGGTTTAGCACTCCATTAGCACTGCTGTGCTTCAAATGGAAGGGACTCTGGATATTCCCATTTTAGCTTAATTTTTAAAGATATAAACTATAAAAGGATTGGAGACTAGGACACTTCGTGAGTTTACAAAGTAAGCTCAACAGATACTACCTCAAACAGAAAAATAAAACTCAAAATGATAGAAATTAAAAATGATATTTTGTGAACTTATTATGACTAACATCTTTTGGACCTTGTTCTCTTGTCTAAAGTATCCTCAAACTGACAAGTTCCCCTTCTCAGTCATCCTTTCTCTCTCTCCTTCCTGAAGCCTCCTACTGCTCCAGCAGCCAACTCATCTCTGATTCTACAGTGGCTCCTGTGCTGATTAGTGTGTATTAATTACTTTGTGCTTTAGAGGACAGCCCCACATGCAAACTCCCAGTTCTGGAGAGGGCTGGAAGGCTATTCAGATCTGGAGGCCCATTTTATTTCTTATCTGCTGTCTACTGTGGGATAACTTTCTTCTCTGGATCTATTTTTTCATTTGGAGAGTGAAAGGAGAATGTTGCTAATTACCACCTACGATTGCTTCAAGGATTAAGTGAGATAACTCATACATACACACAGCACCATGAGGTCCACAGGTGGCATTGCTTGACAAATGCCAGACCCCCCGTTCCAGCCCCCACGCATGCTCAAATCCCGCTGCACACCCACTACAGACTCTTCCTCTTCCTCAAGCCCAGTTGTGCTTCTTTTTCCTTTGTCCCATCCCCCTATAGTAGACGAACACACCAAGTCACCCTCCCTGTGAACTTCTGAGTTCATACTGCTCTATCCTGGCTACATCCATTACTCTGTAATCTGCTCACTGAGCAGTCAGGCCAAATCCTTGCAGTTCCCAGGACTTGCCACCCTTCTCCTCCTAAACCCCTTGTTCTCTTGTCTCAAGTATTCTCTGACTGACAAGTTCCCCTTCTCAGTCATCCTTTCTCTCTCTCCTTCCTGAAGCCTCCTATGCTCTGACAGCCAACTACTCTCTGATTCTACAGAGGCTCCTGTGCTGATTAGTGTGTATTACTTTGTGCTTTAGAGGACAGCCCCCATGCAAACCACATGAAAGATTTTTTTTAGTACTACCTTTACTAAGTCATGCCAGGAATTGAGTGTCTGTTTTTTTTTTTTTTTTTTTTTTTTACTACTGTCAACATTTCCTCAGTTAAATTAAGACAAAAACCAGGTCTGATTTCTAAATGAATAATGGCATGAAAACAACTCTATCCTTCTGTAGATTGAGTTGGTCGTTGCAGTGAGCCCACTTTTTTTTTTTTTTTTTTTTTTTTGGTGGTGGTACTGGGGTTACTGGAAACCCTTCTACCTCTGGGAAACACTCCCAGACCTATTTTTTATATTTTTATTTGGAAACAGGGTCTCCTAAGCCAGCAAGGCTGGCTTTGAATCTGCACGATCCTCCTGTCTCCACATCCCAAGCGTGGGGATTACAAGTGTGTGCCACCATGACCGGCTGAGCCCAAGTTTTCTACCAAACTTCTTGTCATGCTTTCTCAAGCCAATGTTGTCCATCTCAATACCTACTACTTCTTATCCCATCATTTCCTCTTTAAAAATTATTTTAAATGTACATATCTATGAGGTATAGTGTGATAAGTTGACACATGTATACAGTGCTTAATGACTAGAGTAGTAAACATTTCCATTTTCTTAAACTTTTTAAAAATTTGTTGTGATTACTAAGGGCTGAGAAGGGTGGTGCAGAGTGGAGATAGAAGAAGTTGGAAAAGTGCTACCAAAAACACGTTTAGAAGGTTAGAAGAAGTATGTTCCAGTGTTCTATAGCACAGTGGACAAACTATAGGTCACAGTAACTAGTGATCTAGTTTAGGGTTGTTTTTTTTTTTTGGCACTAGAGATTGAGCCCAGTGATGTTCTACCTCTGAGCTAAGCCCCCAACTCTATTTTAGTTTTTGTTTTGAAACAGGGTCTCACTAAATTGCTGAGTATCTTGTTAAATTGCTGAGGCTGACCAAGAACCTGTGATCCTCCTGTCTCAGCCTCCCAAATGCTGGTATTATAGACGTGCACCACCATGCCTGTCTTAGTTTGGCTCCTGAATGTCTCCCAAAGGCCCATGTGTTTAGATTTAAAAAAAATAAAAGAGTTCAGTATACTAAGCAAAGGTACCATGTTATGGGGTTACTGGTTGATCCAAGGTTTCAAATGACATACAGCTGAAGGAGTTTGCCAGCATTTCATGTGCCCACTCACCACTCTGAGATTCATTAGAAATAAAATTCAGAAACAATATTAAGAAACCTTGTCTTGTAAGACAGATGTCCCAGGTTAATTATTATAGTAATTTAGAATTCACTTTACAACTAGGATTTTAAGTAGATATTTAACTAGAAAACATGAAATTAAGTCTTTAAAGCTTAACCCTAAAGAAAATTAAATACTATATAACTCCTGAATCATATGCATGAGAGTCATGTTGAGTTTCAAAATTAGTAAAACCTCAATACTCACTTATTAGGCAGCAGTGCAATAGGATTTGAGGAACTAAGCTGCAGCTCACTGTAACTCCCTTTATTAAAACTGCAGTCTTGCATAACTCAGCTCTCTATTTTATCTAAAGAATGGAGAGCCAAAACTGGATATGGTGGACCACGCTTGTAATCTCAATACTTGGAAAGCTGAGACAGGAGGATTGAAAGTTTGAGGCCAGCCTCAGCAACTTAGCAAGACCCTGTTTCAAAATAAAAAATAAAAATAAAAAAGAGAAGGGTATATCTAAGAGTGTATCTAAGAATGCCCCCAAGTTCAATCCCCACCACACATAAGAAGAAAAAAAAAAGGGAAAGCCATCTTATTACATACCACGTAAAATCTTCTCAGACCTCAGTAATCTGGGGGATAATAAATTTTAATGCTTTTTAAAAACCATAGCTTACTGAATGAGGCATTTTAGATGAAATTAAACAACTTTAAAATCTGACAGAGTTTTACTTGCATGTGATTGGCCGACTTTCTAAAATAGATTCTGTTATGTGTGCTGCCTGAGGAGTCTCCACATCTCAATGGAAACAAATTAAAGTACAGAGCTTGTGTCATAAATCCACACAACAGGTGCCTGACAGCTGATAACCGCACTCCCTGAGGCTTTGTCCCCAAACCCTGACACTAAAGCCATCAAGGTTGTGACGAAAAGACCCCTTTTGAACTTTCCAGCTGGTCTTTGCAAATGGCTTCTTCATTTTCTTTTTTAATTCGAACTCAATAGTTATTTTAGAATAACAAAGAATCCCAGTCTTCAATTAGCCCTCCCTAAAAACAAAGCATACGCATTCCCTTAAAGACAAAGGGCACTTCTTCAATAATAAGAAACCCGTGTCACAACTGTGACCTGGGCTTGTTAAGGAGGGTTATCACTTTAGCTTTGACAAGGGATTGCTTCCTGGGTGAGTTAGTTAACAATAGAGAATGGCCTTGGTATTCTCTCGCTTGGTAAAATTTCACTTGCCCAGAAAAAAGTTCAGTCTGTGTGCTGAACTGAAAATCAAATATACTGCTACTTAAAACCAAACCAAACCAAACCTGGGAAGAGTCTTTTAAATTGGCAATAGAAATAGATACTTATCTTTGAAAGGATTATGATAACGTTACCTAAACTTACTGGAGGAAATTAGATAATTTA
Source organism: Muscardinus avellanarius (assembly GCF_963383645.1). Lineage (NCBI taxonomy): Eukaryota > Metazoa > Chordata > Mammalia > Rodentia > Gliridae > Muscardinus > Muscardinus avellanarius. Next base: position 136,571,411 of record NC_137787.1, on the reverse strand, counting down.
ATTTTTAAGTAAACTTTATGATGTTTTGTTCTCTTCTAGAGAAAAGCTAGTTATTAGCAATCATTGAGATCAGAATCAGTAGTTCTGGCGAGAATCTAAAAATTAAAGTTGAAATAAGGAATGTTGTCATTATTTTTGTGATAGGATAATCTTCTATTCAATTTTGCCTTGCCTTCCAGTCTTCGGTAGAGTCCCTGTGAGCTTCCAGCCAGAGCAATCTCTAGCCCTTAAAGTCGGCTTTATTTTACAGTTTACCGGAACCATCTGGTGCAAAGCTTCAGCCAACTTGGCTCTTACTGGACCCAGAGGTTGGCATTCAGTGTTGGGAGACCGGCACACGCACAGAGATAATGTGCACGAACCAGAGATTGCCAAGTGCTGTGAGAGGGGCACTGATAATGAGCTGTGGGAGTTCTGGACCTCAAAGGCAAAGTCATAAAAGAGAGAGTGTTTAAGTGGCCTTAAGTATAGGGTGGTATTTGGACATTCAGGAAGATGGAGAGGAAGGTGTTCTTAGAAGATTAAGTATAAAACCAGAGATAAGAAATCCAGTAAGAAGAGAACTTCAAAGAATTCAGTTTGATAGGACTCAGAGCATTTGCTATGCGTTCATTTTTTTTTCTTTTCCTATTTAACTGATTGGATGTTAGAGAAGAAGAAGCAGAGTAGTTAAGATGCATCCAAAATCTGCACTCGATGGAGAAGGGTGTGTATGCTGAGGTGACCCAGACACCTAGAGATGACGTCAACTTTCGACCCAAGAGCAGCTATACCTTCCCGTGACTGTCTCAGTTCCTGAAGAACTTGCAGGTAGACCCTGAAGAATCGCCGATAGTTTTAAATAACTTTTAGGCTACTTAATAATTTTGATGATTTTAGTTCAATAGTAAGGTGCTCAAAAAGTACTGTCCTATGCTACTTTTGATCACTGATAATGTCATTTTCTCCTCTCTTCTGTGGACCTCACCCCTGTTTCCACTGACCTGTATCACAATATAAGGTGCCAATTCCACACTCAAAAACCCCAAACCAACCAACTGACCAACCAACCAACCAAACAAACAAACAAACACCTGCAAGAGACTATATAGAAAAACTTGTAGAAAGAGAAGTGGCATGATAATGACTCTGAGGGTGGAAAGAAATAAACCTGGCGTGTATTCGTGTTTATTGAATACACACAGCCATGTGGTAATCTTTTAGGCTATTTCCAGGAAAGTTATAAACAAGCACAGCCTTCATAGCCAAAAGAATAAAGTGAGCTATGTTGTCTTTGTAGTTTTCACACGAGCTGCACTAAATCGAGCTCAAGAATGGTCTAGTTTACATTCTACTCTTTGTTCTCCAAAAAAGATGCTAAATGACTTAGGGATGGAGATGGGGACTAAAAAGTATACTAACATTCACCTGAGAAGTGAAAAGTATCATAATCCACAGTATTACATGTGGTTTTGTTCACTGGAGGCTTTGGTTATATACACCCTAAATGGGCATAAAAATGTGGTTTATGATGAGTATTTATTTATTTATTTATTTATTTATTTATTTATTTTTGGTGGTACTGGGGTTCCTGGAAGCCCTTCTACCTCTGGGCTACACTCCCAGACCTATTTTTACATTTTTATTTGGAAACAGGGTCTCCTAAAACAGCACGCGGCTGGCTTCGAACCTGCGCGATCCTCCTGTCTCTGCCTCCCAAGCGCGGGGATTACAAGCGTGCGCCACCACGCCCGGCTATGATGAGTATTTAAACATGTAGTTCCTGAGACTTATACTCCTGTTCATGTACTATTCCAGAGGTTAACACATAGCCCATCTTCATTATTCCTGGATTTCATATGTGTGAATTCATCTATTCATAACAATATATGTATAACTTCTCAAGTCAGCACTTGGGTGTTTCTGGGGTCACTCCTGAACATGTGCATTGTGATGTCAAAAAAAAAAATCTACATCACTCAATAGTCTGCCTTCTTTTTAGTTCTCATTCTGTAAACTCATGTCCTTTTTATGGTCTATTAAGTATAACTTTTTAAAAGATTTTTGCACTTGTTATTGGTGATCTTACCACTTAAAATGACCCTATAATTTAAAGTGCTGACTCCATACCTATAGGTATGGAGATAAACACTAGAAAGCTGTGACATATCTTGCAGGAAAAAAAAAGTGTGTTGGGTAAGTTTTGTTCACCCAGGAGTTACAGTGCTGTGGGTCATGAGTGCTGTGCTAAGGAAATCAACAACACAATTGTGTTGAATGAGGTGTCTTTGAACAGAAACACACAGAAAACAAGGTCACATTTTGATCCATTGATTGAAATGTTGTGACGATAGCTCACAGGAACCTAACATTGTACTTCCCCTAGGAACAACTCTTCAGTATTTGATCACTTAGCATTCATGGTGCTTTTAGAGAAGTTAACACTGTGAATAATGAAAATCAAGAGTATTAAAGAGCACAAGTCATAATAAAGTTATCCTGTTGAGATAGGAAAATCTGGATCACTGGAGTGGAAAAGTGCTCCTTCCCTCCACACACACATTTTTCCTCTTCTGAATCAACCCTTTCCCTGGCCTGTGCTCAGGAGTGTGAACTGAAAGGAATTCTCACTGCACTGTTGGATGGGCAGCCCGGCCTCCCTCTAGACATCTGTCCCTGGCCACAACAGCACAGGGTTGCAGACATTGCTGATATTAAGGGACTGGGCCTATTGCAGAGAACATGTATTCTTGGGCAGCGAGGATATTAAAAATAATCTTTTCATCCAGTGACAGGGGCCTGGACCAGCCAGCATTGGGATACTACAGTCATGGGCCAATCAAAAAGATTCTCACCCAAAGCACCTGAAACATGGATGTAGGTATGAACTAGCTGAATTTAGAACAGCTCTGAGGACCCTAGAAATGCTTGAAGAACAGGGCTGAGAAGACTAGGGGCCAAGGTCAGCGTGATTTTGATAAGATACATATTGTATCAATGAGTCTCAGGCCATTCCGGTGAGTTAGGAATTCTGTGGATCTGGTAAATGACTGCCAGGTTAAATTACCCACTTTAAATTCCTATAGGTATGGAGATAATACAACAAAGATTTGAATTCAGCCTCTAGTACTCTTTCTGCAATTCCTCCGCATCTTCGGATTGCTTCATTCAGGCCAATATTCAATTCCAGGCTACTTCAGCTTAATTCTAACTTTTAAACATAATTTATAAATTAGTGCTATTGGAGAGGAGCAAGCATTATCTGAATAAGTTTTGTTTAAACACCAGCAAACACCCCGGTGCTAATGAATAGAAGGCAGCCAAATGTTAGGAAAAGCAAAGAGTATGAAGGTCAGTTTCTAAATATTTGAGATAAAATTATATAAGAGAAGAAGATATTATATAAGAGTAACTAATAGTGAAGATCCTCTTGTTTTATGAATGAATTTGGAGCCACGCTCAAATCCAGGGAGGCTGAAAGAAAAACCCATCAGGCTGACTGAAGTGACCGCCCATGCTGCAGCTGGGTCAGAATGCACAAGCCCCAGCCTGCAGGGATTCCTCTTTCCATTAGCAGAGCACAAGCCCCTCCCCCAGCTCCAGCCCCCAAGTAATTTCAAAAGAAATAAAATTCAATAAATAGCTTATTTCCATCCTCTGCAACAAAAAGAAAAAAGGAAGAACCGCAAGTTTACATCTCTCAACTAAGGTTTAAGCATATTTCTTTAATCACACCTGAGTTAAGTGTGTCACACTTCACTTTCTTAGAACCTTCTGGTCAGTTTACTGTTGGTATGCATGCCTAGGATGAGGAATTCAGGTGCGCATCCACAGAGGACAAAGGACAAAGCAAACATGTAACTGCAAAAGGGTGAACTTTCATTCATCATGAGGCTGTTACTGGATTATCATTTTAAATCTTAAATTAAAAGGTACTTGAGTCTCTTTAATGATGAATGTGAAAAGCTAAGGATTTTTTTTCCTGAAAATGCAAATAAACACAACTTTAAGCAAGAACACAAACTAATTCATTAAATAATAACACCGGCGAGTAATATAAAAATAGACTTCAAGCAGCTTTTCTCAGTAGTCCATTTTACCAAGATTCAGAAAAGCTCTGATTTGAAAAAAGATTATAAAGAAGCTATTTGTAAAGAAGGCATAAATTCCCAGGACTTTTCACTCTTGGTCCGTGGTCTTTCTATTTAATGTGATCTCAAATACTCTTAAGTATAAAAGCATAAAAATTGTGGGTTTAAAATTATATGCAAATATAATAGTATATCATATATGATATATGTAAATATATGTAATATATATTGTATTTTACATATAACTTAACTTGATATATTATTAATTTTAATATATCTAAATATTTAATGCATTTTATATCTAATTTACACATTTAAATTTTATATACACACATAACACACACACACACACACACACATACACACACACATACACTTACATATTTGGGGAGGTCTTACTTTTTTCTCTTTAAGACAGTAGTCCAGGAATGATTTTCCATAATTTTTCCAACTTAAAAACAGAAGTCAAAAACTTTTTCTTTAAAACTTTACAATCATAGAAACACTAAATATATTATGTAGATCTGAGTTTGTCAGGACCATCCACACCCTCTTCTCCCTCTGGGGAAAGGAATAAATACAAAACCAACACCTGGTGCAGAAAGACTTCATGCCTGCACTGCCTGAGGCTACAAATAAATTTATTAGATCTCTGGCAACACATTCTTAAAATAAACTTAATAGCCTTCAGGTCTCTGTTCAAACCAGAATCTAATTCCTTTTGTGGCGCCAGACATCTCCCCACCCCAAGGAGACTGGGGGAAGGCAGGCAGTGACTCTCCCAACCTCCACCTCCAGGAGTAACCGGTTTAGCACCATTTAGTTAATTCCCTGAAATCGAGGCTGTTTCTAATTCTTATTTGTATAACAGTACTATACACATTGCCATGAGACACTGCCATTACAATTAACATGCATCACAGCCCAGACTATATTTTGGATTATCTTTTGATAACACGTTATACTCACATTTGAAGACAAAAATATGTAAAAGGGAAAAAACTGAAGTGCTTTGACTGTTAAAAAGAAAAAAAATCTTTAACTCGTTTCATTATTACCAGAATGTAAATCTGATGGTCTGAATAGACAGATTAGGGTGAGATAGGAGCACAGAAACTAGTCTATGAATTAAAATACTCGGATTGAATTTTACTTGGTACGGCAGAAATTCAGAGCTACACGAGAACTTCCTGAAGGTACTTTTGTTTAATTTTTGCTATGGTTTTAAAATCTGAGTTGGTAATGTTCTTATATTTATTAACAGTAGCAACATGGATATTTGGAGATGTGAATTTCTAGACTTAAAAAAATTTAATGGAATCACCACTGGTTACAGGGAGACCAAGAGACAGACAGAGACAGAGAGAGAGACAGAGACAGGAAGGGGGTGGAGTAGCAGAGCGCCAATGGCATGTGTTTGTTCACATTTTCTTTTCATTTATTTCAGATTAGTTTTGCAAGGCTAGCTTTGTGCTTAGCGTGTAGTAGTACTTAATTAGATCAACCCTTTGGTGACTGCTCTGATCCCTTTAAAATTATGCAAGGTCTATAAATGTACCCCTCTTTGGGGATTTTGTTATCTCTGATTAATATAAAAGTTGCTCATTTACATATTTAGCTTCCAAAAGAAAGAAAAAATAAACACAAAACCCCACAACAGGTATAAAGACAAAGAGGTATGGCCTTAGACCACCAAACCCTGTTGGAAAAAGATTAAACAGCATATAGCAGTTTAATTCAGTGTATATTTTCAAACAGAGCAGTGGTTCAGATACAATCCCTTGGCCCAAACTTAGATTCTAGTAAAGGGGATAAACCAATGCTGTATGTAAATTATAATACAACATGTAAAGTAAAAGGCTGACCATAAATTGCCGGGGCTCAGGTGAGCAGTGGGAGGGGGTCAGATTGAGGGGACCACAGAGCATTGTACAAGCTGCCGAGGAAGGACAAGGATGGCGCACTCTGGGCAGAAGGAACGGCAAGGAAACAGGTGCAGGAGAAAGATGGTGAAGAAACTGTTCAGCTGTCGGTGTGCAGAAGAAACAAGAGTGAGAAGAGAGACAATGGAAAGGCAGGCTGCTCCCAAAAGAAACAGAGTCAGGAGATATAGAAACACCATGCTTTCAGAAATATTGTTTTTTGGGAAATTTAATGGGACACTATTCCAAATTTAAAAAAAGAGTAGGGGGTGTGGCTCAGTGGTAGAATGCCCCTGGATTCAAGCCTCAGTCCCCCCACACAACATACACACATTGTTTTTTGAAATAAACCTTAGTGAGGACGAAGAGAAAAGAGAATCCTTGTGCACTTCTGGTGGGAATATAAATTTTTGTGGCATCTTGAGAAATGGTATGGTAGTTCCTCAAAAATTTTAAAGTAGAATGATAGTAATATCATCCAAAAACAACACTTCTGGACATTTATCTAAAATAACTGAAATCAAAGCTGGGCGTGGTGGTGCACACTTGTAATCCCAGCATTCGGGAGGCTGAGACAGGAGGATCGCAGTTCATGGACAGCCTCAGCTACCTGTTTAGTGAGGTCCTTTGCAACTCAGTGAGACCCTGTTTCAAAATAAAGAATAAAAAATAGGGCTGGGGTGTAGTTCAAAGGTAGAATGTCCCTGGGTTCCATCCCTGGTACTACAAAAAATTTTTTTAATAAAAATAAAACAACTATAATCAAAATCTTGAAAAGATATCTAGACTTTCAAGTCATTTTAGCATTAGTCACAATAGCTAGGATAGGGAAACAACCTAAGTCAACCTAAACTCTTATGGATGGATAGTGAAAGTATGGGAAGATAATGAAAATGTGATTATATATATGTATATATATGTATATATATATATATGTACACACACACACACACACACACACACACACACACTGGACTATTATTCAGCTTTAAAAAAGAAGAAAATACCATACTGTACACATGAAATTTGCTAAGAGTGTAGACCATAATTGTCCTTACCACACACAAGAATAGTATGTGAGTGACTCTTTTTATTTGTCAGTTATATCTAAATCAAGTTGTTAAAACAGAACAATTCAGGATTTACTAGAATAAAATGTGCTAGGAATAAAAAATATTTTTCTCAAATATCCCTCAAATAAATTTCCTGTCAGTGCAAGGGAAAACTTACATTATGATACAAATGGGTCTTTAAATCTTACTATAAAAAAAAATGAAACCTGGGCATGATGGCCAGGCTTGGAGTCATAGAACTTGGGAGGCTGAGACAGGAGGACTGCAGATTTGAGGACAGCTTCAAGCTTTCAACAACCTAGTGAGACTCTGTTTCCAATTAAAACATTAAATATGGCTGTGGGGGGATATAGTTTGAAGATGGAGTGTTTTGGGTTTAAACCTTAGCTCTACACCAAAATAAATAAATAAATACATAAAATAAAAAATTTATCCCTAAAAATAGGAATCCTTGGAACATTAAAATTTACTTATAGAAAAAATGATTAAACTAAAAATTTCTACTATAATCAGTCAATATTATGAATACTTGAATTAGTAGATGGCATACAACCTTATGGATCACCTCCACACCAAATAGTTTCTCGTTGTTATTTTGGCAACTAATTTTGTGTGAGTTGAAGTCAAGAAAGAAGAAAGACTTTATCCTCCACTGAATAGCCCAAAGTCCACATTCTAAACCTTTTAATTAGTATGTTTAAAAAGGGTACTAATGTCCTTTTAAAACTTCAAAAGACTTAGTGTTCTATTTGAAAAAGAATTACAGCTTTACTCGTTTTCAAGTTAAAAATAATTTTGTACAGTTAGAAAAAGTTTATTTTTAATACTCATGTTTGTTTAGCAATTTTTTTTACTGAGAGAAAATATATTATTAGTCATGAGAAACTATATTAAACTCACAATAATAAGATATCCCAGTAATCCTTCAATGGCATTCTGGGTTGAGGATTTTAAATATACATTATTAGCATGAGATCTTTATTTGAATATCCTAACATTCTAGGAATTCTGTGTGTTCAGGAGTCTAAAAATCTGAGGTTCCATTAGGTTTTCCCTCCCCTCAAAACATTATGTAAAAAAAGGTAATCTAATAGCCCATTTGTTTTGAGCCATAAAAAAGAAACCATGACTGGATTTCTTGGGGAAGTTTTGAACCTAAGTGTCTATTTGGTCAAAATCCAAATTTTATCACAGGTAAAAATTATGTGTTTTCTCTCTCTCTCTCTCTCTCTCTCTCTCTCTCTCTCTCTCTCTCTCTCTCTCTCTCTCCCTCCCTCCCTCCCTCCCTCCCTCCATCTTCTCACTCTCTCTCTCCCTCTCTCCCTTTTACCCTCTCTCCCACTTACAAGAATCATTGTGACAAAGGTTTTTCTTAGATCAAGTAAATCATAGTTTCCTTCATTTGGCTAATATACAATGTAGATATCATTTTATGACTATGCTGTGGATTTGAGACAGGATTACTGCACAGAATTCTTACTGATTACATAGACACTTTCAAAAAGTTATACTTGAAAAGCAAATGCATTCACTTTTAAACCCATAATATGGTCTAAAGCAGTGGTTCTTGGGGAATTGTGATGATTTTGCGTCTGGGGGAACATTTGACAACATCTGGAGACATTTTTGGTTGTCACAAGTGGGGAGAGGGTGGAGAGTAGAGAGGGCACCACTGGCATCATCAGGAGGCTGGAGACCACACGAAGAAGTAGCATTATCTGTCTCCAAATGTCAAGAGTGGTAGTGCTGAGAAACCATGGCCTAAATTTATTATTCTTATATATTCTTATTTAACATGAACATATTATCTGACTTTGCTTGGGGATCTCATGTTTTCTAAGGAATTGAATTAGTAACACGTATCCTCAAATGATAAAAGTGCCCCCTCTTCTTATGTGACTATGCAGTACTTCTCAAATCTACCAATGATAGAAGTTTCTAGTACAAAGTGTTTATTCTCTTGTTGCAGAAGGAGTTGAGCCAGTAGTTTTCCTATGTAGCTAAAATTTATAGCTAATCCCATGGGAAGGTAGGGGTGAGGAAGGATCCTGAGAAGTGCACCAAACTGTGTCCAAGTGAAGCTCCACGCATGACTTAGATTTTAGTATGCAATCAAACATGTGGGCAGTGACTTCCATCCTAGATCTTTGTTAGCAGATTAGGATTCACCAGAGCTCCTAAGAGCAGAAAGATTTCCTATTATCATTATAGATAAACAGAGCTGAGCTCTGGTTGCAAGTTATCCATCTTTGTACAGCTTTTGTAGTGGAAAGGAGATATCGGACACATTCAAATGCATGTGTGCTGGTGTGCTCACTGATGCACACATACACACACACACACACACACACACACACACACACACACACCCTTATATTTGCCTTTACATATACATTCCAAACATATACACACAACACCCTTTATATAGCTCTCCACTGAATAATGTAGGGCAAGATTTCCAAAATACCTATTTTTCTCTGGCTGTTCGTAAGCATTATTATTTTTTTCAAGAAACCACTCTAAAAAAACTATACAAATAATCTTTATTAAGCTATGAAAACAGAATTCTTTACTGTCGCAGTTCTCGGGAAAACATAGGATTCTCAGTCTCATTTCACCAGAGAACCCATTCCCTAAGGTACCATACAGACTCTGTTCTATGGCATGTACTTTGGGACGAGTTGACTTTCACTGGACTATTTAAAAGGCATGTCAGAAAAAAGGCATATAAGAGCACAGAGCCTTCTTTAGTATCCATCCCATTCAGGTCACATAATATTCAATTGCAAATTCAATATTTGAAAACAGTTGAAATTTTATTTCATAATCTTGAGGAACAAAATTTAATAAAATTAGGGGATTTTTCCCCCCGCCAATAATATAAACTCTGGCTCAAGTTACTTCCATTTCCAAATCCAAATAACAAAATAAATATATTCGTTTTTGTAATGCCAAAAAGTACACTAAGTTTAAGTAAACACATCCGACTACTGATATACTTGTCCCTTAGAAACCAGATTTATTGTTGGAGAAACATGTTTTCCTTTTTTTGGCTTAACAATATAGCTCCCCAGGCTTGCTTTTTAATTAGTTAAATGTGTAATCAGATCTCATAAGAGACAAAGATTAGAATTTTGGCCAATTAAAAAAACCCACAAATCACCACCAATGTGCAATGAGCTATGTCAGCCCCCCATTTTCAGCTGGATATTTTTGCTGTGGATATTTGAACCCTATGAAATGCTCAACTCTGATAAGGGATTTAAAGGCTTACTAAGAAGAATGCCTCTGAAGCTATTAAAACAACCAGCACGGGAAGCACAGGCTAAGCTAGGCTTTAGAAAGAGGATAGTGCTGCGACGTAAACTTTAAGGGTGATAAACAGATAAAAACTCTGAAAGCACATTGTTTACTAGTCTCTCCTTCTCCCTTACTCTGAGCAGTGACCACATCTCATGAGAACATCACCAAATACAAGGGCTCTGTTCCTAGATTCAGAAGGAACCAGAAAGATGTTCTGGGGTCACCAATTCACCTCTCAACTAGTTGCTATAATGATTTTAACAAGTTCTACTGGAAAATACTTTTTATTTTCTGAAGAATCAAACGGGCTATAAATAAAAATTGTTAAATAATCTACTCCTGTGTTACACATGCACACAACAAACACACACACACACACACACACACACACACACACACACACACACACCCCACAGAGATATGTGTGGCATTCAGTCCAGCTTGTCTTGTTCAGATTTGCTCAGTCCAGCTCTCTAAGTTCTATCAGGTGTTACCTCAAGTCCTACCTTCCACCAAGCTTGTCCCCACATTGAGAAAAGGGAGGTAAGAGACTAAGAAAGACAAGAAATAAATAGAGGATCCTCCAGTATCATTCACTGTGTTACCTGTAAGGGGCATTGACTTCCGAGCTACACCCCCAGCCCTATATTTCAGTCTTTTTATTTTTGAAACAGGGTCTCCTGGGCTGCAAAGGGACTCGCTAAGTAGGCTGTCTGTGAACCGCAATCCTCTAGTCTCTGCCTCCTGAATGCTGGGATTACAAGCGTGCACCACCACACCCAGGGTCCTAATGTTACTCTTAAAACGTGAATGTCATAACCTCTGAGTGAATCAAATATGAGAAATACCACTGTATACATATTTGGATAATAGCATGATGATAATATACTATTCTAAATGAGAAAAACTTGGATGGAATACTTATTCAAATATGCCTAGAGTAAAGTTAGCTGGAGCATCCCTGTGCTGTGTACACCAAGAATATGTTTGCCCAGGAAGAGAATGGGGGCACAGCTGTGAATGAGGTGGGTGAAATGGTACATGGGATCAATGCCATTTATTTTGTTCAGGAGTTTGTTTTTCTTACCTGCTCCTTCTTACTGATATTCCATATAGGTAAGTTTGCTAAGGGACACTGAGTTTGAGACATATGATGTGTCAACTGTATTTGTGGTCTCAGTTCAATAGTTATTCCACAAATCCTAGTTCGGTCCTTGCTCTAGGGCCATTAAATAATGCAATACTGCTGCCTCATGATTATTTAGTAGCTGCAATAATTCACAAATATTGGTTCTTACCAATGTAAAAGAAAGAGGATCAAGTCAAATCCTAATTTAAGTCTCCGAACTCATTGAAAGAACTATTGTAATGCAGCAGAAAACAAGGCTTGAGGCTGATAGTTGAAACATTACAGACAGATTTCACATAGATTTTTTTATGTTCTTTGGAAGCCCCACAACTCTAATCTTGTAAATAATAAAATGGCATAGTCCCCCCAAGAATAAAGAGAACGGGAAAAAAGGGAAAAGCAGTAATATTTGTAATCTGGAACCAGGTGGACAAGTGTGATAGACGTAGAATATCAGAAAAAGTAAAAATTAATTTTTTCACTTTTTCTGGGAAAAAAAGTTCTGGGAAAACTCCATAGACAACCTGAGTTGTGCCTATGGACTTTAGAATGGCTCCGAAATGGATAATGGCAGGTGGCTTCTTGTGTCCTTTGTCTTTTGTGCCAAACTCACATTCCTATGCCTTTCTAGCCTATATAATTCTTCTATATGAGGAATCTGATCTTATTTCTCATTTTCAGGATTCCTGAACCATATGCATTAGGAAATCCTGCCTCAATACAGTAGAAATTTCATTATTAGAAGTGCAAGTGCATATTTTTATGGAACTATTATGTTTACATTCATCTCTATTCATCTGTCTTAAATTGTTCTTTTAACCACTTATACTAACTTGGGACTCCAATCACGGCTCACTAACTGGCAGAGATACTTAAAAGCTGAACAATTGAAGAGCACTGTAAGGAACTAATGTTGACACAGAGGAAAAGGACTAATTGTTATTGTAACTAAAATGCCACTTTGCCTGATTTTAGTTCAGTAATTCAAAATACAGTTTTAGTGGCTCACTTATTATGGATTTCCGACATCTGCTCAAATGTGTTATTTTTCACTGTCAATATTTATCAGATGAACAATATAAATAATAATCAGCAAACCTCAGTTTCTTCTCTTTCTCCAGACAAGCATATTAGACTTTAGTCCCTGATGTATACACTTAGGATTTGAAAATTTTTCCACTGGCGTATTGATGAATTTATTCTCACTTTCATATTCTCATAAAAATGCATACCCAAGCTGGGCACGGAGGAACATGCCTATAATCTCTGTATTTGGGAGGCTGAAATAGAATCGCAGTTTGGAGGCCGGCTTAAGTATTCAGTGAAACCCTAAGCAATGTAGAGAGACCATGACTGAAATAAAAAATAAGCCGGGTGTGGTGGCTCATGCTTGTAATCCCCTTGCTTGGGAGGCTGAGACAGGAGGATCGCACAGGTTCGAAGCCAGCCTCAGCTACTTAGTGAAGCTCTCAGCAACTTAGTGAGACCCTATTTCAAAAAAAAAAAATTGGTCTGGGAGTATAGCCCGGAGGTAGAAAAGCCCTTGACTTCCACCCCCAGTATCACCAAATTAATTAATTAATTAAAAAAGAAAATAAAAAGGGCCAAGGGTATAGCTCAGAGGTAGAATGCCCTGGATTCAGTGCATGCCTAGATCAGTGGATACATGGGCAATAGCTTTCCATGACTGAGGAATACAACTGCTTCAACTCAAGTAAAGGAATGAAAATAGTCCTTTCAAAATATTAAGAGGCTAAGGCCCATTAACTGACATGCTAGGAGAATTATAGCTATCTCAGATTTGTGATGTTTCTTGGGAAAAAAATCAAAACCAAGTGTTTTCCAGCAACCCCATTTACTTCCCGCAGTGACTTGCCTGGAACAACAGAAGTGTGCCTTCTAGTTGCTGGACACACACTGCATTTTATACACTTCAGAGCATCTTCCATTGTCCTAGTTTTGGGACTTTTTTTCAGAAAAAAAAAATGTTGATGCCCAATTTCTGATACTTTGATGATTCTCTTCAGTGCACACACACACACACACACACACACAAGTCTTCATTAGGGAGAATTTTTGTTTGTAACATGGCAGATGTACTATTTCTTTCAAGTTGTAAATTATGTTTGAAGGACATAGCATTTTCCTGGTGCTCAGTCATCCCTGTATTTCTGAGTGTCTCATACTGCTTCCCCGCTGTCCCCTTCCAGGGTGAATGACGTATGAGCCTCACTTGTCTCTTTTGTCATTATAGGCCCAAGAGAAGAAATAGGTGGTTTGGAGTTAAATCAGACCAGAGTTTGAATTCCAGCTTTGCCAATCACTCTCTGAGACTAGAGATATTTAATCTCTTTCTTCCTTGATTTCCTACTTTATAACGTTGATAAGTACCTTGTAGGGTAAAGATTTGGAGTCAGTGGGTATAAAACAAAAGGATATATTCTTTAATTTATGGTGGAGCTTTCTGCACATGATCTACAGGTACACAGAGGGTTGCATTGTTGAACAAGAAAAGCTACTTTTCATTTTCCATTGAAACTGGCTTCCACATCACTATTAGGGAAGACAAAGAGCCCAGAGTGGCAAATTTAGTTCTTCTTCCTCTTTTCCTCTAACAGAAACCACTAATAAAGCAGCAAGCCTCCAAATTAATGCCATGAACAGAAGTTTTCTAAAACCTTCATAGACTATACAAGCCCACAATTATTTTTAAAGTAATAGCACACAACTGAGTTTTGTTACAATGAACATTTTAATTATCACCAATATTTATTGGTGCCCAGAGGGATAATAGGATAATGGCACTCTACTGCATTTTTTATCAGGATAGATACTGCAATAAAATCAGAGAACAGAACACAGAATGACCCATTTGTTTCCTTATGAGGAATAATGATTGCAAATGGGATCTTTGTCTGTATTTGTGAAGAGTAGAGCTGAGAGCATAACATGATCATTAGATTCCTTTATTGGCTTCAGTTAATCATCTCAATATTTAATGTATTTTCAAGTTCACTTCAGAAGCCACATCTAACAGTGCTCACATTGTTGAAGGCCCATTTTGAAATATGCATGTTTAAAATCTCAGTTTAGTTTCACTGTCATTATTTCCTTTGCCAGAAGCCTTTAGTGTTTATAAATTGAAATAACATAATTCTAGATCACTAAAATGCAGTACATACTGAGGTAACATTTTAAATATTTTTCTTTGTAGGTTATTATTTGAGCAATCTTATTCTACTGCTTACAACTAGACATTTTATTTATATAAAAGTATACTGATCAAAAACATTCTAAAATAGATAATTACAACTCAAAACTGAAAGTTTGAGTTTACAAAATATAGTTAAATTTTGTAAAAATATGGAGTTTTGGAGCCGGGCGTGGTGGTGCACACTTGTAATCCCTGCACTTGGTTGGCGGAGACAGGAGGATCGCGCAGGTTAGAAGCCAGCCGCGCTGGCTTAAGAGACCCTGTTTCAAAAATATAAAAAATAGGTCTGGGAGTGTAGCCCGGAGGTAGAAGGGCTTCCAGGAACCCCAGTACCACCAAAAAAAGAAAGATATATGGATTCTTGGCTTCAATTTATCCTGCAGATTGAAAGGGTTATTATTATAAGAAGGAAGAACTATGATCTGTCTTATTATTTTAAACAAACTTAAATGCCCGCTGTTTTAAATGGAAAGATAAAATTTTGCTAGCATCAGTAAGTAATGATCTTCTCTGACTGCTCTTAAACCTTAACTATGTATGCAAATTTGAGGTTTTGATATTAGTGTTACATTTTCTCAGTTAATGAAAATAGTAACTTTATGTCATAATATATTCTAATCACTTTATCATTATCTATACAACAATTCTAGTCATACATTGCATACCAAGTAAGACAAGGAAACAAATTCCTGCTCTTGGGAGGAATGGGTAAAATGTCTCCAGAATAGAAGACTAGCATTAGGATATCCAAACTAGGTAATGTGAGGGCGGTGTAGGGACAAACATGCTAAGAAAACTGACACAAAGAAGCAGTGAAAAAGGGAGTTGGGAAGAGACTTCCTGGAGAAGTTGGAAGTGGGCTGAGACTTAGAAAGAAGAGTGATCAGAGTGGGCTGCTGGTTCCCAGGAGCAAAGACAGTATGGGAAGACATAGGCAACTATAGATGGAACAATTTGATTCCAGGAGGGCCCATTTTGGAACAGTTAGAAATGCTGGGCTGAAGATGATGATTCAACACTCAATTGTTGTTTTATTTTCTCCTTCACATAAAAGCCAGAAGATAGCTCTATATAATCAATCCTAGTTTCTTCACCTTCCACTAACACTTTTTATAAACATTTTTTATATGTCAAGTAGGTCTTCTTGTCCAACTAAAATTGTGTTTATCAAGGCTACGAGTCAAGGCTAAGTCATCAAATCCATTGGGCAGCTTTGGGTGCTTGTCTTTCTTTAACTTTTTCAAATATATGTGAACATAGAAACCATATTTGATCATTTTTCAAATCTTAATAATAAGAATGATGATGATAATCATTATTGCTACTATTACTATTCCACTGTGTCTGTTACTACCAATACTCCTTCCCAAGAGCAATTATTGTGTACTTATTATTGTTTGTGCTCTTGATGGTTACCATTATAACTGGAGTTATAACTCGAGTTATCATGGTAATAAAATCTCAGTTACATTTTGATTTGCATTTCCCCGATTGCTCATGATGCTGAACGTTTTTTCACATAATTATTGGCCATTTGTATTTTTTCTTTTGAGAACTGTCTGTTCAGTTTAACTGTTCACTTTCTGATTGGGTTATTTTTGTTTGTCTTAGTGTTACGTTTTTAAAGCTCTTTTTATATTCTAGATATTAGTCCTCTGTTAGAGGAATAGCTGGCAAAGTTCTTTTCCCATTCTGTGGGCGAGCTCTCTCTCTCTCTCTCTCTCTCTCTCTCTCTCTCTCTCTGTTCTTTTCTTTCTGTACAGAAGCATTTTAATTTAGGGCCATTCCATTTATTGATACTTGTTACTTCTTGAGATTTGGGGGTCTTGTTGAGGAAGTCTTTGCCAGTGCTTTTATGTTAGAGCGTTGGTCCTATGCCCTCTTCTATTTTTGTAATGTATCTAGTTTACTTTCTATGTCTTTATCTTCATTTGACTCTTGTGCAGGGTGAGAAACTGAAGTATAATTTTATTCTTTTTTTTTTTCAGGTTTGGGGATGGAACCCAGGGGCATTTGACCTCTGAGTGACACCTCCTGCCATATATATATATATATATATATATATATATATATATATACATATATATATGTATATGTATATATATGTATATGTATATGTATATATATGTATATATATTGGTGGTACTGGGGTTCCTGGAAGCCCTTCTACCACTGGGCTACACTCCCAGACCCATTTTATTTTATTTTTTTATGTGGAAACAGGGTCTCTTAAGCCAGAGAGTCTGTCTCCGAACCAGCGCGGTCCTCCTGTCTCCGCCTCCCAAGCGCGGGGATTACAAACATGCGCCACCACGCCCGGCCTCCTATATATATTTTTTATTCTTTATTTTGAAACCAGGTCTCACTGAGTTGCAGAGGGCCTCACTAAGTAGCTGAGGCTGTCCGCGAACCACGATCCTCTGGTCTCAGCCTCCCGAATGCTGGAATGCTGGGATTACAAGTGTATGCCACCACGCCCGGCTATAATTTTATTCTTCAACATCCAGATAACCAGTTTCCCCAGCACTTTTAATTAAAAAGGCTGTCATTTCTCTAGCGTATGTTTTTTGGAAACTTTGTAAAAAAATCAACTGGCTGTATGTTACTTAATGGGAAGTAGGCATTGCTGTTTGTGCTGCTACACATGTGAAGTTACTTAATCACACCTGCTATACTATAAGTTAGATTTAGTTATCATGCCCATTTTCAAATCTAGTAATCAGGCCTTAGAGAAGTGACTGACTTTGTCTAGTGCAGTATAGCTAGTGTTTCTAGAGCCGAAGTATAAAACCATGTCTCTCTCACTCAGAATCTAAGATCTTAACAGTGTGCCTTCACTCTTTGGGCTTTATTCTGGTCTTTCTAGAAGACTAAATTTTCTGCCATGTGCTCCTCTTCCTCCACAGATCCTCTTGTTACTGTTGGCCTCCAGAGTTCTGTGATCAGAAGCCTGATGGTCTCATACTCTGTATCTGACTGAAGCTGATCTGTTCTAATGGACCCAGCTCTTCTTACACACAGATTACTCTAAAGTATGTTGATTTAACCAACACTCTTCTCAGTTCAGACCAAGAATACCCACTTTCTGTTCCATGTGTTTGTCTGGATGTCTCACAAGCATCTGGGACTCACATACATCCAAAGTTTAATGTTTATTATTATTATTATTATTATTATTATTACTTATAATTTTTCTGATACTCCTCTTGTGTTTTAAGTTTTTAAAGCTCTTTTTATATTCTAGATATAAATAGGCACCTGGGACTCTCATACATCCAAACTTCAATGTTTATTATTATTATTACTACTAATAATTTTTCTGCTGCTCCTCTTGTGTTTTGTATGTAGAAAGTAGTGCTATTTCCTGCTCAACTACCATAGCATAACGCGGGGAGTCATACCAGCTTTCCTCAGTCACTAACCTCCATATCTAATCAGCAACCAAGTCTTAAATATCTCTGGAATTCAATCCCCTCTCCTCTTGGCCATGGCAACCTCAGAAACTTCCTTATTTCAGTCTCACATAATCTTTCTGCAAAGCTTTCTACTCCCATTGCATACTCCCCCCCCATCCATCCTCTATTAGTTCCCTAATAATCTCCCTAAAATGCCAGTTAAATCATATCATTTCTATTTGAAAACTCTTCACTAACTCCCTATTAACTCTAGGGTGGTCTAAAATTTTAGAACATGCTTCAAACTTCATGATTTTGGTGTCCTTACCAGCCCAGGCACACTCCCATGGCATCTTCACACCGACTCCTATTTAAATCATACCAAACTGCCTGCTAGTCCTAGAGCAATGAGGCCGGCCTCTCAAGTTTCCTCTCCACAATCAGGAGATAGCTAGTATTCACCAAGTACTGTTCTGAGCTGTTTTCCTTCACCACTCCATCCTTCTTTATAAGACTCTTGAGTCATTTAGGTTTTTATTGCTTGTTTGGTTTGGTTTGGGTTTGGTACTGGGGATTGAACCCAGAGACATTCTGCCTCTGAGCTACACTCCCTGCCCATTTTGAAACAGGGTCTCACTAAATTGCTGAGACTAGCTCCAAACTTGCAATCCTTCTGTCTCAGCCACTAATCCCTGGGATTTCAGGTGTGTGCCATAGGATCTGGATTCATTTAGCTTTCATTTAATATTAGTTTCAACTTTCAAATTATAGTTCAAAATTTGTTTGGATGCTACAAATCAAAACACATTCCTGTAGTTTAAGTTCCAGCAACCTGCACTTTGCCATTAGTAGTAGAAAAAAATATGGGAACATTGTTTTATTCTTTTCTACAGGTGCCCCAGATGCTGGTTTTATCTAAAAGAATCAAAATAATAAAAGAAAGTGACTTCTGACTATCTAGCATAAAACAACAACAACAGTGTAAAGCCCTTCATGGGTTTCTGACTGTTCAAAAGCTAGGATCATTAATTGCTTTATTTATCTGTTCAACAATCTTGGAAATACGTAACATTGAAAAGGATGTGTTGGAATGGATGATGCAAAAAATGGAGACAAACAGGAACACCAGCTAGTGAAATACTCACCATGATACACACAGGGAAGAACCCTAGTTGGCTAGGGAGCACAAAAGTATAGCTTCATATTGGCTAGTGATGTTTTTAAGAGGAAGACATGCTGAAGTGGAGTTTTAAAACAAGAAGGATTTAGTTTAAGTGGGAAAGGAAAAGAAGGACATTTGAGTCAGAGAGATGACCAATGGAGCAATGATGACCAAATATGGAGGTCACAAAAACCAAGTGCTGCGTACAATCATGCCATTGTCAACATGATTTACATTAAGATGTGAGACTACAATGCACCAGTAAAAGCACATTATAAAAAAGTGACGAGGGAGAAGTAAAAACCTCAGGAAGCAGGAAGAAGAATAACAGTTTTTCTATGGGTTAAATGTCTATATAGCTTTTAAAAGTGAACACTGTCTATTGGTTAATGGCATTTCAACAAAAAACATGTTTGGTTTTCAGCATCAATATAAATTTCTTTCATGGTTTTCATGACTTATTTTAACACAAATTATCCAATAATTATTTGATTCGTCCTCCTAATGGATAAGGCTTAACCATTAACCCATGAGTCTGCTTCTTCTATAAACCTTGTATTCAAAAATATTTGTGTTGTATAACATGACACTGCATAGCTAATAATGTATAGAGAGAATATACTGTCTTACATAAACATTCAGCGTGTGTATGCTAAAAAATGGAAATATTTTATGGTAAACCATGAAAAAAGTTGACATGTTGAAATAATGTAAAAATCTTAAAATGATGTGTAAGTACTTTTTTTTTTAGCTTTTTAAAAACTAAAATACCCATCCCCTGGTTCAAAGATGTTTTGATGAAATCTTGGTTAATAAAACCATGATGTTTTTAAACAAGTTCCCTTCACAGATTGGTCTCTCCACCCCAATTTCCAGTCATCTGTTTTTAAGTCCTTTCATATCCCTTTGAAGCAAGCTTGTAGTTTCCTAAGGTAAGAAAACATGGGCCAGTTAGAACCACTTGTTAAAAAATCATTCCTATAAATAGGTTACTTTCTAGTTAAAAATTATCTTTCAGGGTTTGATATAGCTCATATCATTAAGTGAACCTCTGAGGCAGAGAAAAGCTTGACTGAATCAACAGTGTGGTGTAGTCTGGAACTGGGGTGATTTGGATACAATGAGTGGTTTAATCCAGACAGGGGACTTGCCTCCCGCATGACTGTGCCCCTTTTTCTGACTTTGACCACTTCTCTCTTTCTGGAGCAGTGGGGATGCCAGCCTTCACCGACAGCACCTGTGTGACTGTGAGGGGTCAGGTGAACTCCTACCTGAATTACCTGGAAATACTGGTAAAGATGTCTTCTCAGAAAGGGAGGCAGGAGGAGCGATAATCTCTAATCATGCAGGATGTCATGGCCCCTCGCAGGCTTACCTGCCCCTGCATAGCCTCAGTCAACAAACCACAGTTTCTGGGTCTAGGTAAATTGAAAAACCATTCTATTCACAGACTAACCAAGACGTTTTGGGATCCTTCACTATTGTAGATTAAGCTTTTCAACAAAAAAAAATACCTAAGTTTTCCTAAGTAGTTCCTAAGTAAGCATTTTCAAAGAGATCTTCCTATAATTTCCTGCTGGGATGATGAGAAGTAATTACTATTTTGATAACTGGTTTTTCTTTGGATAAGAATGAAAACCAAAAATGAAATGACAAAGGAGTAGTTATCTTCTTCATAGATATAATCAGAGAGCCATCAAAGAGAAGAGATAATTCCTTCCTTTCATGAAATTCACTTTCAAACATAGGCATTACTGAATGTGCATGGTGCTGCCATGGATCTCTGCTTATCCAAATTTAATCACATAATTTATAAAGTAAGGGGGATATTTATAATGTGGAATGTGAGGATTGTTGAGATGGGGGTGGATTTTAGCATCTTATGCATAAGAAAGGTGAGCCTCAATTTTGAATAATTAAATATAGCATAAATATAGGATTCTTCATAAATGTGATGGGGTGCATTTCAACCAAACTGACGTATCACCACAAAGTGAATGCAGAATACTTAGAATCCAGCTGTCTTCTGTTAGGCCAAGCATTCTCGATAGTTCTATAAACATACAGCCCTGTCACTCACCAGTTCTCTCACTAAGATTTTGATTTAGAAACAGAGGGTGACTGTTAATACTAATGTCATTAAAATTATAAGCTCATTGTTATGATTATATTTAAATTAATAACCAAACTAGTGTCTCAAATTTTTCAGTTTAAATCGTGGTATGTATCAATAGGTGCATCCTATACAGAATCTGTTTGAGATCCTCCACGTTTTAAGAGTGGAAAGAGACGCTAGCTATCACAAGTCTGAGAAGACTGCTGCTCAATATGTACAAGGACCATCATAAACTTGCTCCAGGGTTAAGAAAAAGCCCTTTAACTAGTTATATAAAAATACTTTGTAGCTTAAAAGAAGATAATAAACCTCTTTTCAAGGCCTCTCCTTTCTTATATTGCCCTGCACCTTTAGCCAGCCTCAACATTGTAGATTGAATATGTAAGCTTAGTAGACACGTGTGATGGCTGAAAAATAACGAGATAGAGATAGGTTAAGCTATGCCATTTTTTTTTTTTTTTTTTTTTTTTTTTTTACAAATAAAAGCCTTTATAGGCCGGGCGTGGTGGCGCACGCTTGTAATCCCAGCATTTGGGAGGCTGAGACCTGGAGGATCGTGGTTCGCAGACAGCCTCAGCTACTTGGTGAGGCCCTCTGCAACTCAGTGAGACCTGGTTTCAAAATAAAGAATAAAAAATAGGGCAGGGGGTGTAGCTTGGAGGTCGAATGGCCCTGGGTTCCATCCCCAGACATGCAAAAAAAAAAAAAAAAAAAAAAAAAAAAGCCTTTGTAGGACTGATTCATTTTACCTGGTTTGACAACTTGAAATGGCCTTTTGTAAGAACTTAACCTAAAGACTTTTTTCCTTTCATTAATGTATGCAACTCATTTATTTGGCTTCTTAAATATATGTACTACTTTTTCTGGCTTCAGATTAAGAAGATTCATTTTTTACCATTTATTGGCATTGAAAGCAGTTTTGTGTAAGACATTTTGTGAAATACAAGGAGCTTACATTTCCATTGATTAAAGTATATTACTTGTGTGTATGCATATGACAGAATAAAACCCATTATTCTGTACAATTAAAATTCAGTAATAAAAGTATTATAAAAAAGTAGCAATATTTTGCCAGATAGTTTTTATCAAATTTTAAAATAGTAAAGAGAGAAAAGAAATTTGGATGGAAACTATTATGTTTCTGTTTCAATCGTTTGCTGTGGAGATGTAGATTATAGATTCTTGAAAATTTTCATTACAAAAAATTCCTTTACTGTGATGTTTTCCTAATGTGTTCCATTAGTGATTAGTAAAATCATTTTATTGGCTAGATTGCAACCAACATTTAAACAAAAGGAATAAAATAGAAACATGTCAGCTTATTGTAGAAAGGAGAGGTAAATGTGATTTCAGGAAACTTCCTGTGTTCTTTTCGTTGTTTTTATTCAATTATAGGTAAAAAAAAGAAAGTTGTACACATTTGAGGTTATCTATGGTCCTCTACTTCTTTGCCTTCACTGAATCTGTCCATCACCAAAAAAACTCACCACCCCCAAGACTTCTGGAAGGGAGGTGACTCTTCTTCCTTTTCCCCCCGCCTCATGTCCCACAAGATGAGGAGTAGGTGCTGGTCTCTCTCGTACTCCTTCATTACCTAATGTCCCTCTGGTATCTCAGTTATCCCCTACCTTCCACGCATAACTCTTAACTTTCTGTGGCTGGCTAATTATACAACATAATATTCTTCAGGTCCATCAATTTTCCTGCAAATTACATAATTTTGTTCTTCTCTATTGCTAAGTAGCATTTGATTGTGTGTGCATTCTATAATTTTGTAATCCATTCATCTGTTGATGGAAACCTACGTTGGTCCCATGATTTGGCTATTGTGAATTGTGCTGCTGAAAACATGGCTATACATGTATCACAATAATATTCTGATTTCAATCCCTTTGGGAAGACACACATGAGTGGTATTTTTCTGAGGAATCTCCATGCTAATCTTAATAGCAGCTTAACTAATTTGCATTCCCACCAACAATAAGGGTTCCTATTTTCCCACATCCTCACCAGCATTTATTGATGTGTGTGTGTGTGTGTGTGTGTGTGTGTGTGTGTGTGTGTAATATATTTAGTATTAGAGATTGAACCCAGGGCACATTCTACCTCTGAGCTACAATCTCAACCCTTTTCTTATATTTTATTTTGAAACAAAATCTCACTAAGTTGCGGAGGACCTTAGTAAATTGCTGAGCCTGGCCTTGAGCCTGTGATTCTCTTGTTTCAGCCTCCCAGATACTGGGATTACAGACATGTGGCAACACCATACCTGGCTTGTTTGACTTCTGAGCAAATCTTTGTTTTGCAGTTGGTGATGTAGGTAAAGTCTGAGGGGTAGGCATGTGTGCTCATTTCAGAGTTACATCCTAGTGAAGAGTGTAGCAATGTGATCACAGTAAGTGCTGATGTGATGTGGTTATTGAAGAGTTTTCTTTTCTTCTTGTGAAAATCTATATTCTGTAGGTAGAGCATTATTTATTTTTCCAGGACTGTTCCAGTTCCTATTGGTTGGCTTCATATCCAGTAATGCTAATGTCCCCTTCCTGGGTAGGTAATAATTTGTATTGTCTGATTTACTCATTTAATAAAACAAAAGGTCCATTAATAAGCTATTTTATTTAACAAAAATATTCACTGGCATCTTATAATTTCAGAAATTCCGCAGCAACATGTTATTTTCAAAGCCATTTTATATAAGAATAATCTTTAATCATTTAGTTTGTATGTTTTATGTCACTTAGTCATAATTTTTAATTTAATATTTAAATATTTAATATTTAATATTTAATGTTCCCAAAAAATTAAATCAGTTGAACATATGTTATCTTTTTTTCTCACAGAATAAACTTTCTAGATTTTAGCAGAGACTTTTCAAAGGCTTTCGTTAATATTTTTCTTGCCACTTTTCAGCATGTTATTGAAAAGGGGGCAGATAAGAATTGAATATTAAGTTTTGCCTTTGAGTTTTAAATCAAATAAAAAAGGTATGGATTCTTCAGATTAGACAATATCCAATACCTAATCATGTTTCATATCCATAGAACATTAAGCTTTCTCAAAGGAATATACAAAGTGAGAGCAATGGTGAGGAAAAACTGATGAAAAACTAAATTGCATAATTATATTTTATAGTCATTTTGGTGTATTTGAGCCAGATTTTACAATTCAAAACTTGGAGAGAAATTATCTCTTTGGACCTTTCTTCTTTAATATACAAACAATGATACTTCTGGCTGTTTCATCTTATCTGTACTTACAAAAGGCAGACAAGTTGTCTAAAAGACAAATCACAGTTTAATAAAAGCATTTTTGTTTTAAAAGAAAAAAGCTATGAGCACATCTCAAAACACATAGGTGCAAATAATAGGTTTCGGGGAGGAGGAGCTGCCTGCAGAAGAGGTCAAATATAATTCTCTTACTTTTCTTCTTGCAAGTGTCTCCAAGAAAGTGCCAAGTCTTAATGAGGATATCCAGCAACCCAGCATTCCTTTCTCCCAGGATAGGATACAGGTTCATGCTGGTAAAACAGTGAAAACTCACAGAGATGATTCACTCAGACATTAAGTACCTTCAGCAACTGCCAAGGTGCCCTGTTCATGTGCCCTGTACAAAGTTCTCATGTTAAGTCCTTAGATTCCATTGGCATTTTAGCATTGAATGATGGTTAACAGAATCTTTTTATAAACAAAAAGAAATTACGTTTCTAAAAACAATTTAAATGTATGACAAATCCATTCCCTCCCTTCTTTTTTTTTTGTGTGTGTGGTACTGGGGATTGAACTCAGGGTCATTCTACCTCCAAGCTACCCCAGCTTTATTATTTTATTCTTTATTTTGTAACAGGGTCTCACTAAGTTATAAAAGGCCTCACTAAATAGCTGAGGCTGGTTGTGAACCTGCAATCCTCCTGTCTTAGCCTCTTGAGTACTGGAATTACAAGTGTGCACCACCACGCCCAGCTCTCTCCCTTCTTAAAACAAATGTACCATAAGCATACTGGGCAGCCCAGTGGAATACAGAGAAGTCCTAGTTACAGTAAAGGCCTCTTCACAGTACTGCTCAGCCCAGTCCTACCCTGAGTCATGTGACTATAGAATGTGCTCATTTAACACTTGTTTCTAAATTCTTGACCATCATGTGTTTACTTCCCTTTGACTCCTTTAAGTAATGATTCTAATAATCATGCAAAAAAGGAATTAATCCATAAATGAAGACATTCTGTTCATTTATCTACATCATAAAATGTAGTTTTACGCTAAAGTTTTACTCTAAAAGTCTCTTATTTTTTTTAACAAATCTGGATAAAATTATGGCTAACTAAACATACAGATACTTTAAATTTACTGCCAGACCACAATAAGACTATCAACTTTTCTGATATCACTGACACATTATATGAAACACAAGTTTAAGTACTCTATGCATCTTTGAAGAAGACACATTTACCATAGTTTGAGCTCAGATGTTGAAGTTCCAGGTATGATGAAGCCACATTTACATATCATGAAAAGTTAAAAGAGGGATTCAATACACGAATCACACATGCCTAGAAAGAGTCATTATTTTTTAAATGCTATTCAAATCCAGCAATTTTACATTGGATACAAAATCCAATGAGGAATTTCCCCCCCAACTTCCCCCAATTGGAAATGAATGTTTCTGCATAAGATTTGCAATCTGTAAGGAAGAGAGAACAAAGTAGAATATAGCCGAACTCATTGTCCTGACCTCAATTTCACCTTTACAACATGTACATGTAACAGAAATATGAAAGATTTCTGTCAGGTGTACATACCAGAAATAAATTTGTAGTTAAAATTTAGTGATAATTATTAAAATAAAATGTAATAATCACAATCCTGGTGATATTGCAATAATGAAAACCATATGCTAATATACTCTTTTGGCTATTACAAATTCACATTCTTTTTGGACAGTAATATGGCATTACATTTCAAGAATGACATACAAGTTCTTATCTTGATATTATCTAACTAATAAAATAATTCAGGAGAAGAACAGTATCATATGCACAAAATATCCATCACTTAATCTCATAGTGTGCACCCTGAGCTATCTGGAAGCCAAGTTCCATAGGATAGTAACTGGTGTTACACGAAGAAGGAAATGCCTGTGATCAGATGAGACTGAGAAATGCCAGGTCAAAGATTTCTTTCTTCCAGTCTGTTTTACATGACTTTCTAGGATACAGACACAGTAGGTACTACTTCCTCAAATATCTGACTGTGAAACTCTTTTCTTATGGATCATCTTGTGAGCCTGGCATTTGGTAGAATATACTCGTGGAAATAAAAGAGCGAAGAGCTTGTTGGAATGTTTCTTCTCAAACACAAAACCCCTTGTTTTCTTCTATGTGATCTGACTAACCCAAACAGGCACAACAAAGCTCATGCTCATTGTACACTCACCCCTGTAGTTATAATCCTACCTGGTGAAAAACTGTAATACCAGCAGTCCTGCCAATGGTAAAAGGTGGCCTGGTCCTCATCAGAGATTCAGAACATCACCAGGTGAGAAAAAAAACAATATGTCTGCATTGTTTATGGTTCATTGTGTGTACCAGGATACAGTTTATCCAAGAATTATAGTCCTGAGTGTACCAATAACTAACTGCATGGACCTAAATGTGTCCTAAACCTCTACTTGCCTCATTTTATTTATCCGAGAAACGGTCCACTCATCCAGTATGTGCTTGTGAGGTTAAATCTGACTTATCTTAAAGCTTTGTGGAAGTTATTATTGTGTAATAGGCTGCTAAGTCCTGCTCACACAAAGAACTTGGATTAAACTTATAATTATAATAAAAAGAGAATGCAATTAATTTTATAGCTCTGGTGTGCCTCATTTTTGCCATCACTAAAGTTACACAATAAAATTATGAAATATTATTGCCAGAAGGAAAAAGAAAGAAAGTAAAAGAGGAAAGCTTTATAGAGGTAATGCGGTACACCAAGTCTGAGGAGAAGGCAGCATGTAGTGCATAGATAATTACTTCCATTGTGTTATAATTTGTGTACATTCGCTCATGTACTCACTAGGCAATTACTGAGGGCTTACTTTGTGCCAAATACTGTGATGGGTGCTAAAGAAAATGGTGAGCATGATCCCTACCTTTACACAACTTATAGTAATTTTTATCTATAAAAGAAAAATATTTCAAATACATTTGAGCAAAGTAATAATTTTTATAGCAATTTAATATGCAACAATATCATATTCAGAGGGAAGTTTTAGAATTACTATACAGATGAAATAATAAAGATTTCTGTATCTTAAAACTCAAACCTGAAACTCAAATCCCTATGATTTAGAGGTGTTTTGTTCTAACAGATGAGAAATTTTGACTGCTGCTGAAATTATATTGAAGGCATATAAACTACATTCAAAATGCTTTGGAGAATTAAAACAATACTTTCTTTACACCTTAATTAAAGTTAATAAAGAATCTCACTTTGTCAGGCCTGACAATCACCACCTTTCATTTCAACCATTTTAATTAAAATACCTAGCAACTTGGCAGACTTTCTACCGATTAACTGAACTACCACTTAACTCTTTTGGAAACATCTATCAGATTGCAAATTAAGGTGCAGCAACAGCTGTAATTTCATTATATGAATAATGGATAAATGTTGTTTCCTTCACCCCCATCAAACGTGTATGCTCAGACATCCCATAAGAACAGTTTGGGCAACAGGATGGGGTAGGAGGCAGGGAAGCTGCCATTTCTTTGTCTAAGGTCCCTCTGGCCATAATGTTTAGCACTGGAAGAAACAGCCTTGCTTGCCCTGCCTTATCTTTCTCACAGCTGCCACAACATAGGCTTATGGCCATGTGTCCCCCACTTCCCAACTGACCCCCGGCCCTTCTCATGTGGCTCTGCCTGGGACAGCACACGCCCTTCCTTCTCTTGGCAACAATGAACAACAGCCATATCTTCAGTGGTAGTTATCTCTTGATCTGTTGGCCTCAGCAAACTTCAGGAATAAGACTGATATTTTAAAATAATCCCAACTATTATGAATTCTGTACCCTGGTGACCTCCCCTGTACTTTAAATGGACCCACAGTTCTCCAGATGACAAGGGCTTGACCAATTAGCCTTCTGCACAGTTCCTCCTCTCTCCCTCTAACTTGCTCTGTTTCAGCCACACCAGTTCTGAAGAAGTGAAGCTCTTCTCTCTTGCTCAGATCTCTGCAAGAAGGACCCGCACTCTTTTTTTCCAAGAAGCCCACTTTCCTCCAGCTCTTCCCAGAATCAACTTGTTTTCCTGCATTGAACGCAGCTTAACAAGGGCCTTTGGTAGCCATGTTATAGAAAGCTTAAGTCCACTCTATATTTCTCCATTACTTCTCATCTACTTTTTTTGTTTTCTCTTATCTCCCCACCTCTATTTATAATTTATAACCATTAATAAATGCCTGTTTACTTGTCTACTATTTCCCCCCATGTATATAATATAAGAAAGGAAGGGATTCCATATGTTTCCTTCAATGATCTAAATCTTTCACTTTGCAATCTTGGTATTACACTTGACATAAAAGTGGCAGACAAATCAAGCAGTAATGAAAGAATGAGTAATGAATGGATATGTATGCATGTACTCCCATTTGTATATGAAAATTACTGGCTATAACTTAAATGACATAAACTAGAGATTGTATATAAACTCTAGCTATAGCTTGCCTGCCTGCCTGCCTGCCTGCCTGCCTGCCTGCCTGCCTTCCTTCCTTCCTTCCTTCCTTCCTTCCTTCCTTCCTTCCTTCCCTAAAAGGCATATTTCAAAACAAATATATTTTACATTTACAAATTTCTAGACTAGAATATATTTCTTTTACTCCCAGCAACATCCAATGGAGTCTAACACCCAAATCTGTCCATTAGAGAAGTCTCTGGTTAGTGGGTGGGGATGTGTGCTCAGCTGACATCATTGCAGGGAATCTGAGAGTTTTGGGTGCAACTGCAACCAAAGGCTTGCTCTCCCCACAGGTTTGACCGTAGTGGTGTGAAGCTGGGTGCTATAGTTATCTTGCCTCCTATTGCCCAGAAGAAGGGGGACACGACAAAGGTGAGTTGAGCCAAGTCAAAAGACAGAAAGGGCTCGGGCTCTCAGGATGTTGGTTCCAACCATCGCTGAAACCAGCCTTCCCTGGTTCCAAATTAATTTAAGTTTCATTTAAACAAATTTCAAGTCTTCTCAAATGTGACAAACACTTCTGAATTTTGAGTTTTGGGATCCAATACCACACCCTTGGTATGAATTCTGCCACATGCTGAATATGGCATCTTGGTTAAGTCACTTTATATTTTTGAGAGTCTTTGTCTTTATGTTATAATGTGCTTATCTTATGATATTCTACTGGGAATGAAGAGAGAAAATGCATCAGGTATTAATGTCTGCTGTGGTAGACACTGAGCCAAGATTAGTTGTCTACATCTGTTCTTACCTACTATTTTCAGGTTTGACTTTCCATCTGATGGGTGTTCCTCCTTATTGTGAGAGGTCAACCCCAACGACTTGCAAACAAAACAAGCCATGATCAATTTGAGGGACAACCCTGGAATATGAATGTGTTGTTACCTGACTTAGTAAGTAAGTCCGAAAGAAACACAAAGCTAACTCCAAAATCATTTTTATTGGAAAGAATTGTAGTAGAGCAAAGCAAACAAAAATATGGCTCTCATTCTTGCTTTGCTACTTTATGGCCTGGGGGAAGTTACTTCATTGTACCTCTGTTTTTCACAGGTGAATGGAAGAATAATAGGACCTCCTCTTAGAATAATTGTGAGAATTAAAGAAGCTTGCAGTAGTGCCTAGGTCCCAGCCCTACAGGAAAGGATTTCAGTTACTCTTTTCTCAAAAGAGCATGGCCCCTACAGGAAAGGATTTCAGTGACTTTTCAGTGTAATACGCACTGAGTCTCAGGAGCCCTGGTTGAGAAGGAATAGATACAGAAAGGGTCAATAAATATCAATCACTATTGGAACTACTGAAGTTCTCTTTAGAAGATAGTGAAGGGACAGTAGCATCACACCCTATACACAGCAAGGATCCCAAAAATACTTTCTATACATTTCTTTGGCAAAATATTTTTATCTTGAAGGTTAACTATACCTTCATTCATGGCTGATATTTTTGGTCAGGGGAGCCAACCTCTGCAGTCTTTCTGACCAGCTCTCTTGCCTCCTGCTTCCATGACGTTTTTTTCCTGCAGAGCCCTGTGTGCTCTCCTGCCCTCTCTCTTTCTCTCTCTCTCTCTCTCTCTCTCTCTCTCTCTCTCTCTCTCTCTCTCTGTCTCCTCCCCACTGCCATGCCCTGAGCTCTGCAGACTTCACATGACCTAACATGGACTGAACCCCTGAACTGTGAGCAAATAAATCTCCTTTCCTTTAAAAAACAGAAAAGAGAAAGGAGACCAATTCCTCCATAAGTCCAAAGTATATTTCCAACAGTGATGGACCCCATCTTTTCCATTTATGAGGTTTAAAAATATTGTGCACTTAGTCAAACAAATGTTCTTGTTTCCTATCCCATCCCAGCTTGCCAAAAACTCAGTTTCTGCTTATGTAACAAAGGAGACTTTCTTTATATAAATAAGGGTAGGGGAAGGCATGTGAATACTTCCAATTTTGTAATAAAAATAATTCTTATTTTTTTTGCAAAGCAAGCATTTGATAGATTTTTTTCAAACTCTACATAGTACATACTATGTGCCAGATTAAGATATTAACATGTTTAAAATGAATTTTAAAATTGATCAAGACACACTCGCATGGACATCTCCATTTATGTTTTGAATACTTCCAAGTTTAAATGTTCAATGCTTTGACCTAAAATCTTATGCAAAGTTCTTCAATAGGTTGTCAGAAATGACTAATAGAAAGTATTTAATCCAGGCATGGTGGTATATCCCTGTAATCCACAGTACTTGGGAAGCTAAAGATAGGAGAATTACAGGTTTGAGGCCAGTTTTAGCAACTCAGTGAAACCCTATTCAAAATACAAAATTAAAGGGGGATGGAAGTGTAGATCAGAAGTGGAACACTCCTGGATTCAATCCCTAGTACTATAAAAAAAAGAAAGTATTTAAAATCTTGCGTTTTATACTAACACTTGTCCAAAGATGAGTCTCTGAGTCTAGGTGGATAGGTGGTAGGATAGAAAAATACTAGATATAAACTGCTTATCTTTACACTCTCTTGTTAAGACAGTGTTTTGCAATTCATGCCTCCAATTCAAATAGCGTTGGTCTCCTAAGTCCCACTCACACCTACAAAATCAGATACTCTAGGGGTGGGACCATTTGTGTTTCAACAAGCCCTGGGTTATTTTGGTGTATGCTAAAATGTGAGAGTCTCACTGCTCAAGAAATACAGACCCAGCAAGTTATAAAAGTATTAAAGAGGAAAAGAGAGGTCAGAAGTACAGAAAGAGATGTTTACTTTCTCTACTCCAGTGTTTCTCAATCTTTTCTGAATACTGAAATTACTCAGAAGAGGTTAAAAGACATACCAATACTTGTGCCCCAACACAAAAGATTCAGACTTCTGTATCTGTACTGGGATTAGGGATTTTAAAAGTTCTCCTGGTGATTTTGACACTTGACTGAGGTTGAGAACATACTGACTCAGCAGTCAACAACAGCCACAAAGTTTGGAAACTCATCTTCAAATTCCATATTATGTCTGGCACTAGAAGCGTTGGGTACCAGCAGGAGACAAGAAGCTTACTTTTATTTCACTAAAATGCCAGGGTAAATACTACTTAATTTGCTGTTTTCAAATTAAAACCTGGCAAGTTTCATCAAAATGACTGGATCCCTCAGTGCTAACATATTTTCCAAGCTCTAGACCAGCCTCTGATAGTAGAAGTGTGAAACAGTTACCATGTTTTGCCTGCAGCTGCATGATTTGTTGATATTTTATTATGTGAGTATGCATAGCCTGGCCAGCCACTCTTTCTCAGAAAAATGGATATTAAAATGCCATTTAGATCAGTATCAGCAGATGGCCTCTTTGATATACTCATCTTTGATACTGGCTTAAGGATCAGCCTGCCACTGCCCACAATTTGGCTAGTGTTGCTTCTCAGCTTCTCCAGGTGGCTGCCTCGCCATTGTGGCTCTCCTGGCCTACTACTCTCACCAAAGCCTGCTTCTTTTTCATTTATTTTTTCTTCTGGTACCAAGGATGGGACCCAGAAGCATTCTACCTCTGACCTATATCTTCAGCCTTTATAATTTTTTTTTTTGTTTTGTTTTGAAATAAGGTCTCACTAAGTTGCTGAGGTCTTCTTGGGGTTGGTTGCCGGGACTGGTTTTGAACCTGAGATCTTCCTGTTTCAGCCTCCAAGCACTGGGGTCACACCAAACCTGCTCTTTTGTATGTGGTTTTCTCACCATTCCTAAGTATGTTCTCCACTGTTCTACTTCCTCTGATATCCTGTTAATTCTATTACCTCAAAGTTCTAGGAACATTGAACCTTAGTTTTAATATTACTGGCAGGTGACAAGAATTTCTTTTTTCTGGACTCACCAAATACCCAATTACTTTAATCTTCATAGCACCACTTTTCATCAAAAGTCATACTCGGAAGTATCTCTGTCTACTTCCATTTTATTTGTGTATGTGGCAGGGAGGTACTGGGGATTGGACCCAGGGGCGTTCAACATACAAGCCACATACCCAGCATATTAATTAATTAATTTACTAATTAATTAATTAATTAATTTCAATACTGGGGATGGAACCCAGGGACATTCTACCTTCGAGCTATACTTATTTTTTATCCTTTATTTTGAAACAAGGTCTCACTAAGTTGCAGAGGGCCTCACTAAATAGCTGAAGCTGGCCATGAACCTGTGATCCTCCTGTCTCAGCCTCCCAAGTACTTGGGATTACAAGCATACACTACCATGCCTGGCTTTCCCAGCACATTTCTAAAATTATTTTTATTTTGAAACAAAGTCTCGCTAAGTTGATGAGAGTCTTGCTGAGTTGATGGGGCTGGCATTGAACCTGTGATCTTCCTTTCTCAGTCTCCCAAATACTGGGTTCACAGGCGCGTGTGCCACTACACCCACCTATCCTCACTTTCAATGATGATGCTAACAATATAGGATCCATATTGAGAACAATAATAGTACATTTTTAGAAATGGGGCACTTTTTTTTAGATGCCACCTCTCAGAGCACCTTGATATTTCCTTGCTCATGCTAGTGAAGTTGAAAGAGTCTACCCGGCCTAGATTCAGTCTTTTTCTACATGATTTGAAACTGATTGCTTCGTCCTGGTTTCATTAGCATCTATCATTTTATCTCACATAGTATTTGCAAAACACTTCTTGGTGTCTTCAATTGGCAATTCACTTGAGCTGAAGACTTTATTTTTATTTTTATTTATTTTTTGTGGTACTGGGGTTGGAACTTAGGGGCATTCTACCTCTGAGCTATACCCCTACCCCTATTTTTATTATTTATTTTTGAAACGGGGTCCCACTGAGTTGCAAAGAGCCTCACTAAGTAGTTGAGGCGTCTGCGAACCGTGGTCCTCCTGTCTCAGCTTCTCAAATGCTGGTATTATAAGCATACACCACCACGCCCGGCTGAAGACTTTAGATATTTTGTCCCTTTGATCAGAAACCTGCCTTTACCCTGGTCCTGCTCAGGCTCTCAGAAAGCCTGCATGGCATCAGATTTTAAAAGGGTGTTTTTCAGTCAGCTTTTTTTTTTTTTTTTACGCATTCAGATCATTGTAGTTAGAATTTGTGAATCTAAATTTTTGTATGAGAGAATCTATTCAGAATGAGAGATACAATTAAAATCTTCCAAAGCATGTATAAGTTTTGTAGCTTTAAGGAATGTGGTTTGCACAAACTAAGAAGTGAAGGAAAATGGGTATAGTTGAATGGCCTAATGCTCCCATTGTCAATCTCTGCAGACATACCTCCATTTCCATGCTAGTTGATAGTGGCGCAACTGGTTTTATTTAGAGTTAACAGTCAAGCATCAACACGACAGTAGTAAATAAGGATAAGTAATTCAGAAGGTTACAACGGTGTTTGTACATGTTTTTAGGCCTAAGTAAGCGGGAAATCCTTCCACTAAGACTAGCTCCAGGCCAAGTGATGTAGCAAGCAAAAAAGAAAATTGTCTTACCTCTCTTCCCCTTTCCATGACCTTCCTTGGTTTCCTTCTCTTTCATTTCCTCCCCCTCAAGTGTTCTGCGCATACTCTATAAACTTCTGATAAATCTCCTGAGGACCTATGATATCTGAATTTTACTTTGGGATTCTGGAAGATTCCTGCATATAAACCTCATAAAAATGAATTCTAAGCCAGGCATGATGGTGCATGCTTGTAATTCCAGTACTTGAGAATCTGAGACAGGAGGATCACAGGTTTGTGGCCACTCGCAGCAATTTAACCAGGCCTCCAGCAACTCAGGGAGACCTTGTTTCAAAATAAAAGAATAAAATAGGGCTGGTGGTATTGCTTGGAGGTAGAATGATCCTGGGTTCCATTCCCACTACCAAAATTTTGTTGGTCAGCAAAAATGGTTCCTCAAAGATACCCATGTCCTAGACCTTGGGATGTATGTACATGGCAAAAAGGAAGATAGAAGTAAGTTTGCCATGGGATGGGGAGATTTTCTTGGATAACTGGGTAAACTGAGTATTATCTTCAGGGTTCTTTCAAGTGAAAGTAAGAGGCAAAAAGCGAGAGAGGGATTTAAAGACGACTGTGAGGCTAGAGAAAAAGACCATGAGCCAAGGAACACAGGCAGCCTTCTAGAACTGGAAAAAGCTAGAAATGCAAGTGTCACCATTAAGTTGTTTGCACTTCTTATGTATTTTTAGGTATTAGCTTCTTATCAGATTTATAGTTTGCAATAATTTTCTCTCAATCCATGCATCGTGTCTTTTTTTAGTTTGCTACATTCTCACTTGTCCATTTTTTCTTTTCTTTTGTGGCCTGTGCTTTTGAATCCTGCCTATGGAATCATCACACAAATCAATGTTGTGTATTTACCCCCTCTGCTTCTTTTAATACCTTTACAGTTTCTGGTCTTATGTTAGGCTTGTTCAGCGTTTTGAGTTGATTTTTTAAAGTAATATGAGATGAAAGTCCAAAAAGATGTTAATCTAAGGGTACAGAGTTTCAGTTAAACTAGAGGAATAAGTTTTAGTTAGCCATGACATTGCATGGCGACCACAGTTAATGTACTGCCTATAATCCCAGCATTGGTAGGATAGCAGGTTCGAGAACAGCCTGGGCAACCTAAGAAAACTCTGTTTCAAAATAAAAAATTAAAAGAGCTGGGCATACATCTCATAGTAGAATGCACTTGGGTTCAGTTTTCAGTACCATCCCCACACAAAAATTGCTAAAGTAGATTTTTAACTTTCTGACTATAAACACACATATAAAATGATAAACTGGTGAGGTGATAGATACAATTAATTAGCTTGATTGAATATTTCTATAATCACACATAGATCAAAACATCACATTCTATACCATAAATGGGAATTATTATTATTATTATTATTATTGTTATTATTATTAAATTAAGAGTAAATAAGAGCCAGGCGTGGTAGCACACACTTGTTATCCCCATGCTTGGGAGGCAGAAACAGGAGGACTGCGCAGGTTCGAAGACAGCTGTGCTGGCTTAAGACACCCTGTTTCCAAATAAAAAAAAAATATATATATATAAAATAGGTCTTGGAGTATAGCCCGGAGGTAGAAGGGCTTCCAGGAACCCCAGTACCAAAAAAAGAAAAAAGAGTAATAAGAATAATTGAAAGATAAAAATTTTCCAAAATCTCTGGTTAAACACAGCCTTACCTATACCTTGATTTTAGTGTAGGCATATTTATTCTGAATTTCTGATGTATAAACTATAAAATAATAAACATGTTTCTTTAAATATATTTTTTGGTGGTACTGGGGGTGGAACCCAGAGGCTTTCTACCTCTGGGCTATACTCCCAGACCTATTTTATATTTTATTTAGAAACAGGGTCTCACTAAGCTGCTGAGAGCCTCTCTGAGTAGCTGAGGCTGGCTTTGAACCTGCATAATCTTCCTGTCTCAGCCTCCCAAGCACGGGGATTACAAGTATGCACTACCACGCCCAGCTAAACATGTGTTGCATTAAATCACTAAGTTTGTGATGATTTGTTGTATCAACAGCAATAATTATAATAATTTTGAGAATTGTTTTCTTTCTTTTTGGTGTTGGGGATAAAATCCAGGTCCTTGCACAAGTTAAATATGTATTTACCTCTTCACTATACTCCTTGAAGTAATTTATTTTAGTACATACAAAATTTATTTTAACTATTTGAGTCTCAATTTCTTTCTAATTAAAATGCATATACTAGAAACCACGATGGCTCCTATAATAATCAAATAAGTAAAGTTGGGGAAAATGCTGGTCACAAAGGAAAAACTCAGCACATGTGCCCCATCTATTTCCTTCACTTGCTGACCCACCATCAACCTACCACCATAAATATTGCACTTATGCCAACACTCAAAACCAGGAGTATGTGATTAAAATATAATTATTTATTAAATATTCTAGAATTATCTCTCAAAAGTATTAGTGCAATTTTTTACAGTAAAAGAGAAAGAGAGAGAAACTGATAGAAAAAGAGTCATCAGCAAACATTGTTTATGTATAGCTTATCTTTGGAGGATGTAAAATGATTTCTGAGCTAGTAGGTGCTCTGAATAGGCATGCCAGGAATTCCAAGGCCAAAAGACCATTATAAACGGTATCTTCTATTAATATAAAAGAGAGAAGAAATGGTAGAGGATGCCTTGGTTTTTACCAACTTTCAAAACCAGTAGGAATGCAGCTAAATTCCACCTACTAATAGTAGAAGACAGAATGACTTCAAATTGCCTTCAAAAATATATTTTCACTCCTGGAGTAGGGGGTTATCATAATTAGTAATGTTAATTGGATTAAAGTTATTTAATCATACATCTCCTAAAAATGTACACTTCTTTAAAAATCTGCAATGGTTTAAATAACTATAGAATACAAGCACACACTGAAATACAAAGCAATCATTAAAAACAACTGTAGATCTATATTAGTTGATCTAGAAAGATGTTCAAAAGAAACTATGAAATGTGAAAGGAAGGCTTTAGAATAGTAAATCTTTAATGGTAACTTTTTTGTGAAACACATGATATAGAAAAAGATATAACTAAATGCTAATATTGATTTTGCCTGGATAGTGTGATATAAGATTAAAATTATTTTTTTTTAGTTTTGTATTTGGTAATTTTATTACAGTGAACATGTATATTTCTGTACAAAGAAAACCTTAAGTGAATCCCATTGATGTAAACTTCCTATAATACCCTGTCAAGCAGTAATATGGCAATGACTTTAAAGAAAACACTCAGGTTTATCAATAATAAAGACTCAGACGCTCTTATCTGAAAGGTCATTTTATCAAGGAAAACTTAAATCATAGAACTTAATGCTTAATATCCAGGCCCATCTTTTACTTTACTGTTAGGGTTTGGACCTAGAATGTTCGCCTGGAGCTCACATGTTGAAGCCTGTTTCCAGGGTAGCCAGGTTCAGAGCTGGGGCATTATAGAGTTTCTGCTTTACAGTTAGTCAAATCATATCTTTCTTGTATTTCCAGTTACGGTTCTTAGTTCCAGGAGATGAATGGCTGGAGGAGTGGCCTCGAAGACTCTATCTGTCCCCATCCCTTTCCTCTTGCTTCCTCTCTCCTTCCTAGCTGCCATGCCTTTCCTCCATCACACCTTGCCACGGTGAGTTTCTGCCTTAGAACTGGCCGATCATGGATGGAACCTCTGAAGCCTTGAGTCTGAATATAAATCTTTCCTCTTCTAAGTTGTTCTTGTCAGGTATTTAAGTCACAGAGACAAAAAAGTTCACTAACACACCTTTCTAGGAATCCGTTGATAACACCCAACCTTGACAATGGTTATTCAGTCTTGACCTGGCCTGGATACTCCTCATAACAGAAAGATTATTATCATATGGAAGTCCTCTTTAATTTTAGGCAGCACTTGTTAGAGAGTTTCTGCTTTACAGTTAGGCAAATCATATCTTTCTTGTATTTCCAGTTACAGTTCTTGGTTCCACAAAAATGTATTTACAGTCTTTATAGCATAGGCTTTCTACTACTCAGTTCATAGCACTGAGGAAAGATAAACACGGCATGTATCTCAAATTGCATATGTATATGTGTATATACACACATAGATGTATGTACAAATATGTTTGCATCTGTCTTTATTGAAAGGATAAGATAGATCGATATAAATTTTGAGCCAATATAGTGGAAATATATATGTGGGAAGGGAATGGGGAAGGAAGACTCATAAAGTCAGTATTGAGGATATGCTGTGCTGCTGTTCTGAAATCTCAAAGATGTTATCATAAATTTCCTGGGATATGGGGATAGTTAGATGCAAAATGATTAGAATTATGTTTTGGTATTTGTTGTTTATTGAAAATAGAAAAGCATGCTGCACAAAGTGGTAGTGGAACAGACCACAGGTGAGCAGGAGTAGATGCATTTAGTAATTCCAATAAAGGTATAAAGTGATTATTAAAATATTAAAAGGGGTTTATGTGATTATACTACCTTTAAGGAAGAAACAGGGATAAGACAGGAGCTGTATTAAGATATTTTGATAGCTTAAATTCAAAGGAGGCTTAGCCATGAATGCAGTGTGTCTGCTATTTACAGTAAGGAAACGTTAGCCAAGTAATACAATCACTGTGGATTAAGCAACTATTTGACAAAGTAGAATCATGGTTTTTTTTAGAATATTGTAGAAGAGCCCCTAACCACATCCAATACATACAGCGTATGCTCCTTCTCTGCTCTCTTTGCGTCCAGTTTGTTAACCTCTAGTCTTAGAAGCCCATAAGATAAGCCAAAATTAAAAGTTATATGTTATCTATAATTCTACTAAGGATTTAGTCCTCAGCACATTCACTACATATACTCATATGGTAAATACTTAATCAGTAAATTAATAAATAGGGACTAATAAAAGTGGACATCATTTTAAAAACAATCCATTCTCAGATACTTCTACCTTATCAGATCATTGAGTAACATCATTTATATAGAAAAACCTCTGGTATAAAATGCTTTGCTAATCTGTTTTATTTCTATTCGTGTTACCTTTCACCAAAATTAAATGAAGCAAATATCCACTGTCATTTAATTGCTGTCTAACTTCTGCCATAGACATTTACTCTTACTCCATGCACACTGGATTGAGGTGAACATGGGAAATGGAGGGAAGGTGCTGTTTTGAAACAGGTCATCTATTTCAAATTACATGTGTATATGTGTATATTCACACACAGGTTCGTGTACAAATATGTTTGCATCTGTCTTTATTGAAAGGATAAGATGTATAGATAGGAATTTTGAGCCAATATAGTAGAATTATATATGTGGGAAGGGAATGGGGAAGGAAGACTCATAAAGTCAATACTGAAGATATGCTGTGCTGCTGTTCTGAAATCCCAAAGATGTTATCATAAATTTCCTGGGATATGAAACCTACCAAGACCTTGTTTCAAAACTGCTTTGTCAGTTTTGTTAAAGTGATAAGGGGGAGCGAAATGAGTCTATTAAAAAAAAAGGGCATAACTGGGGTGGTAGCACATGTCTGTAATACCGGTAGTCTGAGATATGAGAATCATAGGTTCAAAGTCAGACTCAGCAGTTATTTGGGCTTCCACTTACATCATTTGGTGAGCCAATTACATATAAATGTGTATGTGTATGCACATGTACATATGTATATATGCATATTTACATACTCATGTTTCTACCTATACTGAGAAGTTTATAGATATATTAGATTGTACAATTAGCATCATGATTATAAGTCAATATATTGCTATATAAGTGAATTATTTTGAATATAATCTTTAGATATGCATAAATAGGCAGTTACGGGCACACAGAGGAGGGGAGGTCTTACCCTAAGGATGGAGGTAGGAGTCAGAGAGAAATGTGCTGTCTGGGCTGACTCTTCTGCAGAGGCAGTGGGAGAGGATTAAGGAAGCAAGGAAAGGCGGGGGTACAGAAAAGAGCAGATCATATGCGAGGATCCAGAGTCAGCTTCATGGCTATGTAGTCAGAATCGGCCCCTTTGTTCATCAAGAGAAGAGTGGAGCACATCTATAATCCCCATAATTGGGAGGCTGATACAGGAGGATCACAGGTCAAAGGACAGTCTCAGCAACAGCAATGTAGCAAGACTCGGCAACCCAGCAAGACCTTGTTTCAAACCAAACCAAAAAAGGACCGAGGGTATAGCTCTGAGGTAGAATGCCCTTGAGTTCAATTCCCAGTACCACCATCCAACCAACAAACAAACAAAGCAAAAAACAAACAAACAAAAACCCAATAACAACAAACAAAAATAAAACCAGAGAGAGGGAGAAGAATCGGGGTTTTATGCTTCAAGTATCAAGAGATCACTGAGAACTGGAAAACAAAGTCAACATCAGATTTGCACTTTAGAACATTAACTATGGCAATAGAAGGAAGGAAAGATTTTTTTTAGGATAATGTAAAAATCACATCTGTATTTTTCAGTAACCATGGAAACAAGGCATAGCTGGATCCGAGGAGATAGCAATAAGAGAAAATGAGACCCATTAGGAGCATTGCATTAGAAGAAATGTGTGCATTCGTTAATATTTATTGAATGAATTGGGCACCTGTGTGTACCGGGCACTAAAGATATATTGATGAAAAGTGGAGATAAAAATCCCGGCTTTCGTATCATCCTATTTTAGAGTGGGTGAAGATGGCTCGAATTTGTATAGCCCCTTGTTTGTGCCAGTCATTGGTTAAAGCAGTTTACATCTATAAAGCCATTTAAGATAAACCTCCTATGGTTGCAATGGAACCAGTAGCTATGGAGTTACAGGTAGGAATATGGCCCAACAGAAATTCAGGAGCAGGTAAAACTGTCTTAAGTAACCGGGTGAACATGGAGGATGACACTGAGATTTGGGTAGCAGAAAGAACTTTGTGGAAAAGAAACTAAAAAAAAGTGTTCAAAGGTAGCCTATTTTCTTCACTTTATAGCTGCGGTGCAATATGCTTAATTTCAACTATTTCTGCATAAAGCAAAGTGAGGGAGGAATTATGAGAACACAAACTGGCTCTTTCCGTCTCCTGGATTTCTGAGGTCCCCTGACCAGTTCCGCCACTTCATTGTGAATTTCTGAAGTGGCTTTCTTGAACTGGGCTTGAAAACACTGTTTTCAGTGTTCTCAACTCAGGCCCCTCACAACTACATAAGTGGAGTGAGAAGGAGCTGGTGGCATGTTACCAAGACAAAATGATTAAACCCTTCTCTACTTGAAGAATCCAGCAAGAAAATGCAGAGCGGGCACTGGGCATTTCTGCTCTCAGTCTGGAGGGATCCAGTCAGAGCTCTCTTGGAACAAAAAGAAGAGAATCATGTCCTTCAGCAAAAGGTGCCAAGAATGGTGTTATTTTCTAAGCTAGCTCAAAATTAACATGAGGAATAAAACACAGCTCTAAACTGAAAACCAAACATAGCTACATAATTAGTTTCCTAATGTTTTCCTTTGTTCCAGGAATATGCATACTCTTTGTAAAGAATACATCTTATATTAACAGTAATTAGCTATAGATGAATAATTCATTTTGAAAAATTCTCTCCTAGGAACAATACAAGAATTCTAAATGGAAACCAATGGGAGGCATGCTATTTCTTTAAAGTGATATTTACTTCCTCAATAAAAAAAATGTTTATCTAAGCCGGGCTTGGTGGCGCACGCTTGTAATCCCCGCGCTTGGGAGGCAGAGACAGGAGGATGGCGCAGGTTCGAGGCCAGCCGCGCTGGCATAAGAGACCCTGTTTCAAAAATATAAAATAGGTCTGGGAGTGTAGCCCGGAGGAAGAAGGGCTTCCAGGAACCCCAGTACCACCAAAAAAATTAAAAAAAAATGCTTATCTATAGCTTCTTAGCAATTGATTACTTGATCAATTGTCAAGGACAGAGCCAAGCTAATAAATTTATAATTTTAGAAAATTCACAGTGATTATTCCCAAACAGAATATAAAGGAAAATAATTTTTTTCTCATTCACATTAATGTTTTTGCTCTAAGGAAATGGACATTATAAAGTCAATCTACATTTTCAAATCAAGAACTAAAGCACCTATATTTGTACATGTATAGTTTATACATTCATCATTTTTCACAAACTTAAACTTCAATAAATTTTACTTTTCTGTAATTGCAACCAGGATTAAGTATGATATTTGTCCTTTTGACTTTACTGGGATATTAGAGAAAGACACATGCTTTAATAAATCCAGATAGAAAGTTTGTTATTATAGTTGTTAAAATCTATTATCCATCATTATTTATAAAATGTCAAAATGACAAAACTTTAAAAAGTAGGTAGTTTTCCTCTAATAGCACAGGAAAATAGATTTTACATTGTAATTACATGGAATCAACACATACCTATTTACTACAAATAATTCTCACGAGCAACATTTGGCTTTTGAAGGAACATGTTTGGCATAAAAACATATGTATAGCACTTGTTTTACAATGACCTCAATAGAGAATTTCAAAGTTCATGTTATACTTATTACTTATTATCTATGAGTATTCACTATGGCACATTTATTTGGTTGTTTTTCTTCTTTACAATGTTCATTAGATGGGGCATCTATCCATAGGTGCATACT
This sequence comes from Muscardinus avellanarius, assembly GCF_963383645.1. NCBI lineage: Eukaryota > Metazoa > Chordata > Mammalia > Rodentia > Gliridae > Muscardinus > Muscardinus avellanarius. The sequence goes on along the minus strand of NC_137787.1, from coordinate 136,528,229 downwards.
ACTAAGCATAATTGGGTGATTCCAAGACCTGAATAAACATAGCCTCTTATCAATGCCTTTAGCCTATTGCGCCTAAATGTATTAGAGATTTGCAAATAAAACTATTTTTCAAGTTTCATATTTATTAAAGCCTGATATTTTGGAACTCCACATTTTGATAAAATTAGGTTATAAACTTTAACCTTTAAGCCATAAAATTTATACTTCTGGCCATTAAAAAGAGGAAATAAAACATGCAATCTGAGTGTAAGAGATACAGAGTTTTTTATTTCTAATACTGATCAGAGAAAAAAATTTTTATTCTTTTAGTGAAAATCTTAATCTATTTCTAACCTGAGAAATAACTTTGGAAGAACTCTTGGTCTTTAAACTCTTTATTACAGGAAGGTTCACTACCTTCCATGTCTCATCACTGTAGATTCCCCACCACTCCAGTAAAAACAAATAGAGCCAGGAATGGTGGCGCACGCTTGTAATCCCAGCTCTTAGGAGGCTGAGACAGGAGGATGGCGCAAGTTCGAAGCCAGCCTCAGCTACTTAGTGAGGCTCTCAGCAACTTAGTGAGACCCTGTTTCCAAATAAAATATAAAATAGGTCTGAGAATGTAGTCCGGGCTAGAAGGCCCTTGGGTTCTATCTCCAGTACCACAAAAACAAAAAAAGAAACAAACAAACAACACCAACAAAATCCAGACAAACCGTAGAGATAGTTGTTATGAGAAAGCTAAGAGAAAGGAAGAGAGGGAAGAGGAGAAATAAGAATATAAAAGAAAGAGATAAGACAAAAACAAGACAAGAAAAGGAAAGAAGAACGAGAGGAGAGGGACCCGCAGAAGCCCACTGAGGAGTGGCTACAGCCCCAGGAGCAAAGGATGCTTGTAGCTGCCCATATGTGCCAACATCTCTGCTTCCTGAATGATCTTATTTCCATGAATTATCTAACTTAACCCCAAAAGTACCCTATTAGCTAGGTGTTGTTATTATCTGCACTTTACAAGTGAAACCACGGCTGACAGAGTTCCAGGCTCTTGGCTCAGGATCCTATCACCAATCATGGCAAGGGGCAGAGTTTATTCTAGTTCTGACTCCAAAGGCTGTGCTTCCAACTATGCTAGAAGGGGAGATAAGCAGAGTCAAGGGCCGGCCTTCCTGCGTGCACATTTCAAAAAGGAAGACATCACATAATTAGTGGGCCCCAAATGGCCCCATTAATTTCCTCCTTTCATCTCATACCATGCCCCTGCAGCCTTCCCTATCTCAGTAGTAGTATCCTGCCCTTTCTGTCTCACTGTCATTCTCTCAGGCTATGGCATCCAGAGCCGTGCTTAAATTCTCCCTTTTCCTTACCCTAAAATCCACCAGTAAATCCTATAGATTCAGACCCCCAAATGCATACGGCCTACCCTCTCCTGCCCGTATGACGTCTGCCTTACTGACCCAGCCTCATATTAATTTCCATTTCTCCCCTATTGCTCTTCCAGCAACCATCTACAGCCCTGTGAGTCATCTTCTTTCAACACAAATTGACACAGGTTAGCCCTTTGCGTCAATGTAACTTGGTGGGCTTCTTTTTCTCTAAAACAGATCTGATTCGCTCCCTCTGTGTACCAGAATCAGCACTGTGTGGCTGCAGGCTGGTTCTCCAACCTTATCCCTTGCTTGTCTCTGGTGTGTTCTCTGAGTTCCAGGCATGCTGGTGCTCCTAGGTGAACTGAACACCAAGTCTCAGTGCCTTTGCACATGCTTTTCCTCTGCCCAGGATGTTTCTTCTTTCTTTCTGCTTGAGGAATCTATATCTCATCCCAAGTCTAAGTTTAAATATCCAAAGTGTTTCCTAAAAACTGCAGCTCTTTATTACACTTTAAACAACTTTAAACAACGTGCGGACATTTCTGTCTACTGCATTGTCCTCAGGATGAATCTCAGGTCAAAGATTACGATTTTATCTTCTTAGATCCCAGTAGAAAACTGGGTGCTCCAAAAATAAACGTTGGATAATTCAATGAATATAGGAATAGCAAATCTTTTTGTTTTTCTCCTTAACTCATAAACCTTACCACAGAAACTCTGACCCTCCTCTGACACCCTATTCTGGTTCTCTGTTGCATTTTTATCGGTTCTAGCAAATACAGAATAGAGCCAATTATAACTGTGAATGTGCCATTGAAAATTGCCTCCCATTTCTTCCAGCCACTAGGGCAAACTTACAGAGATAGAATGGAGCTGGATGTGGTGGCACACACCTGCAACCCCAGGAACTAGGAGATTGAGGCAAGAGGATCACAGGTTCGAGGCCAGCCTCAGATTCTTTGGGAGACCCTCAGCAACTTAGTGAATACATGCCACAAATATTTTTATTTAAATTTATGATATTTTAGTCATCTGTGAAAAATTTGCTTATTTTTTTAAAAAGTGACTATAATTTGTTCTGAGCATAATTATGTTGAATCTCCAGATGATATGTGCCTAATACAGATTCATATTCACCCAAAGATTTAATAATTACTAAAAGTATCCTCTGAACTAAAGCCAATAAAATAGTATAATCATATGACAATTTTGGAATCAGCCTAAAGAATGGTAACTGATACATTTTGGATTATATTTTTTCTATCTAAAGAATATAACCTTTTATCCCCTTGGACACTGAAAAAGTATTTTAATAGTCATACTTCAAAGACAAGAACCCATCATAAAAAGGCCTTATTACTTACCTAAACTATTCAATTAAAAACATGGCTCAAAAACATTTAGCCATAGTAGCCAACACTCTTTCCCAGGGTTTGTATTCTAGTAGATCTTGTGCTCTCTTACTGATTAAAACTATTTGTAACAGTGCCTGACATTACTTCACCATCTTATTATAACTCCTCCAGGCACTAGTATACTTCCTCTGGTTCTCATGTCACTAGCAATTAATTTTATTGTCAAGAATGCTTGCTTTTTTCTCTAAGCTGAGTATGTCTGTGTAATCTTTTAATGCTTGTACTCAGACCTCATTTTTCTACTTACGGTACTTATTTAAATATTTTTCCAGCCCTAGTTTTAACTTCAAGTTAATTATCAGTAATTACTTTGCCTTAAATTCTGAAGGTACTTGTTGCCTTCAAGCTAAAACGTGTTTTTTCAATGTAGAATGTAGAGCTTCCAGTGACCTTTTGCATCTGAGTATTTAATTGTCAACTATGTAATGAAAATTTTTAAACCTCGACCTTAAATGACAGGGCATAAATAAAAATGACTTTGCAGGTTCTTCCACTATGACAAGATGCTATTTATATCTTTCAATAGCACATGAATTAAGGATCTTGGCAGATGGGAAATTGGGCACCAAAAGGCATAATCAGAGAGAACAGAAAAAAAAAATGTCTGGCTGTAGATCAGATACACTCTAATGACCAACAGAGATATTATGTCTGCTGCCCCAGTTTCAATGCCAAACCGGCAGGCAGAACTCAGACTGCATGCCCATGTCATATGAGAGTTCAAATGAGGAATCAGTAAACCGGTTTTCATAATGAAGAAAAAAAGTAAGGCTCCTCCTATTCGGCATTATTAAGCCCATGAAGAAACAAATATCTTGGGGCTGGGTGTATAGCTCAGTGGTAGGGCACTAGCCTGGTATGCATGAGGTCCTGGTTAGATCCCCAGCACTACAATCAATCAACCAATCAATCAATCAATCAATGGAAAAGGAAGTACCTTGGATCAGATGCTGAGACCTTCAAAAGAAATAAAAGTTTACATGATATTTTTTTTAATGAGGTCCAGGGACACTTTTGTTAACTTAGCTTTCTATATTTCTCCACCTCTCCTAATGCCTCAGATCACACAAGGAAAAAAACTGGGGCTTACCAAAACCAAATATTTATGGTAGTGGTTTTGGCTTCAAAATTTCAGTGATTGATTGAAAATATCCATTTTTTCCTTTACATTTTAAAGTGTATAATTGTTTCTATAAAATACATGAAAAGATGTTCAACATCACTAGCCATCAGGGAGATGCAAATCAAAACTCCTCTGAGATTCCATCTCACCCCAATCAGAGTGGCAAACATAAAGAAATCAAACAACAACAATTGCTGGCGAGGATGTGAGGAAAGAGGAACTCTTTTACACTGTTGGTGGGAGTGCAAACTAGTTCAGCCACTATAGAGATCAGTATGGAGATTCCTTAGAAAACTGGGAATAGATCCACCATTTGATCTGGCTATACCACTCCTGGGTATTTGTCCAAAGGGGTTAAAATCAGAGAACTACGTTAACATATGCATTCCCATTTTCATAGCAGCACAGTTTGTAATAGCCAAAATATGGAACCAACCTAGATCTCCATCAACAGATGAATGGATTGCAAAATTATGGGAAATACACACAATGGAATTCTATTCAGCTATAAAGAAAAATAAAATAATAGCATTTTCAAGAAGACGGAAGGAACTAGAGAACTTTATGTTAAGTGAGATTAGTCAAGCACAGAAAGAGAAGGGACATATGTTTTCTCTACTATGTTCAAGCTAGGGAGTAGTGGTAATACCAGAGGGATTCCAGATGATGGAGGGGAAATCTCAGCAAAGCTTGAATGGAAGGATAGGGGAGGAAGAAAGCTGAGGTTGTTCAATGGAGGAGCTACATATGAATATGTGAAATAGCATAAATACAACATGATTAACCTGTACACTCTCTATTGGGGGGGAAGGGAGAGGGAAGGGCATGAAGCACAATGTAAATGTACACCACTCTCAATATGTTCCACTTGTAAAAAATAAAAATTAAAATAAAAAATATATATTATTTAATTGATCCTTATATAAAAATAGGAGTTTTTTCCTCTCATTCATTCACTTTTGTATTTAAGTATTTGACATGTGGTTAACCATGACTAGGTATAGAGGTTCAGAGATTAGTGGTATCCTTCTGATATGAAGGAGTTTCTTTCCTACTAATGGCAGTCTTTGCATTAAAAATAATCATACTTCTAACTCTTGCTGTAAATAGAAAGAAAGATAGAAGCACAAAGGGCAACACTAACTTCCTCATCATGACCTAGGGAAAAATTCTGGGGAGGAAATGTCACTTGAGCTGGTGCTGCAGTGGGATTAACAGTCATTAGGGCTGAGGGCGGGACATACCTGGAATATTTCTGTGAGTAGGCTTTCACATCACAACTAGAGAGAGCTCAGGAGCTCCTTGAGGAGGAAACAGAAAGGGGCCTGGAAAATCACTTTCCTGTTACAGTAACTCACAGAAAAACTACAGAGAGCTGAACTGAATGCTGAGGGTCAGACAAGAACATGTTCAACTACAGAGGAGATAAAAAATATATATAGATTCATGCCTTCTTTCCCCCACAGAATTATGGAGTACGAGATCTGGAATGAAAATTCAAAGAGGCAGTCATCAAAGGTGGATGTATCTTCTGGATCTGTAATATATACTATATTATGTTTTGAGTCACCCTCATGAAGACAAGAAGGGTGAAATAAAAAAGAAATGGAAGACACTTTGGCTAAATCCATGGGTTACATGTACTTAAATTTACAAACTACTTAGGCAAATTCTAGTCTTTTAGGGTATAACTGTGTGCTCACTTGTGTGATTGACCCCAGAATAGTTAGATAGATGGTTTGGCATATCATTTTCAGGCTCTTATCCAATATTCCAGAGAACATATTTCATTACTATATAAGCATTTTAGAAATTACACTTTGTTAGCCAGCAATGGTGTGCACACCTGTAATTCCAGTACTTGGGAGGTTGAGACAGGAGGATCACAGGTTCATAGCCAGCCTTGGCAACTTAGTGAGGCCCTCCACAACTTAGTGAGACCCTGTTTCAAAACACTTAAGAGAGTATTAACTTTTAAAATATCTTAAAATAAAAATTCATGTTTTAGAAGACGTAATATTTTTCTGTATGCCTTATCTATAGATACTATCTGAGTTCTTTATTGTCATGAGTTAAACATTCCTAAAATCTTGGTCTGGAGAAGTTCAGGAGTCTTTCCTTATTCTGTGCCTGCCTTGAGTTATTGGTGTTGGGAGTCCAAGAGGGAAACCTATAATTCAAATAAGTTTCTAGTTGCCTGGTTGAAAATCTTGAGTAAGATTATGTATCCACTTTTGTGATTCAGTTTTCTCATCTGCCAAATAGGAATCATATTTCTTGCTGTTGTTTTATCAAGATTATAGGAATGTAATAAAGGCAAAAATTGCAGAAATGACAATAAATCATATAGAAGGTTTAAAATGTAGTTGAAAGAACCTTAAGATATAAGGTTCTCTGTGTGTGCTTTTGTGTACTTGATGCTCTATCAACCAACCAATACTTAGTAAGCCAAAATACAGTAGACTCCCTCAGAGGTGAAAACCCTACATTATATCTATGCCTCAGGGCTCTCCATTCTTGTCACTGGTAAGAATCGCAAAGTACTCTAAAACCCCAAATGCAGTGACTGTCACTAATTCATGACTACCCCAGGAGAATAGCAGAATGCTGTGGCTATTCAGGTTCCTTTGATAACACAATTAAACCTGGAACAGGAGGTCTTATTCTTTTGTTATCAATCTCTTTCTCCCAATTTTGATTCCTGAAATTAAATTATATTTTATTTTTGAGACATTTAAGCACTGTGTTTACCTTTGTAATTTCTTTAGACAGTTACCCCTTTAAAACTCATCTTGTTTAGGTGAATTGAAGAGATTAGAATGAGAATGGAAAGTCAAGTATTCTTAATTTTATGACACAGTGTCTTGACTGGCCTCTTAGATGTGACACACTGTAAGGACTTCCTATAACAGGGGAATGATTTAAGGGCATGTTTACCATACAAAGTAGATGATAATAAATCACTATAAATAGTACTCCATGAGTTTCAATATTATTGCATTTAGATTAAATCTTAGACTACTTATAAAATAATTTAAAAATCCCCTAAAATGAATCAGGTTTATCTCAGAAGATATAAAGACCTCCCATGGTTTTGGATAGGTAGAATAAATATTACAAAAAATGGCCATTCTACCAAAAGTGATCTACAGATTCAATGTAATCCCTATTAAAATACCAATGTCATTCTTTGCAGAGCTAGAAAATTCAGTCTAAATTTCATATAGAGAAAAAAATGACCTTGAGCACAGAGTACACAAAAGCACCCATAGAGTACACAAAAGTACACAAAAGCTAAAGTAATTCTTAGCAATAAGAACCATGCTGGAGGCATCATGATACCTGACTTCAAATTACACTACAAAGCTATAGTAATAAAAACTGCATAATATTGGCACAAAACACACACACACACACACACACACACACACACACACACACACACAGAACAGTGGAATAGAATAGAAGACAGAGAAACAAACCCACATAATTATTGCCAATTGATTTTTTATAAATGTGCTAAACATATATGTTGGAGAAAGGACAGCCTTTTCAACAAATGGTGTTGGAAAAACTGGTTATCTGTTTGTAGAAAAATAAAATTAATTCCCAACCTCTTACACTGTTTCAGAGTCAACTCAAGATGTATAAAAGATCTGGAAATTGTACCAGAGAATTTGAAATTACTAGAGAAGATTATAGGATCAATATTCCAACATATAGATACTAGTAGAAACTTTCTCAACTAGACTCCCCAAAATCAAGAAATTAAAACAAGAATTAATAAACAGGATGACATTAAATTAAAAAGTTTTTGTGCAACAAAGGAAACCAGTAAGAGTCTAAAGAGAGAGCCTATAGAATGGGAGATCTTTGCCAGCTATTCCTGTGATAGAGGACTAATATCTAGAATTTACAAATAAAAGACAACACCAAAGGGACTGAAATAAAATTATAGTAACACATGCGTATTCATGTTCATCGTGGCACAATTCACAACCTAGCCAAATCATAGACTCAACCTAGGAGTCCATCAGCACATAAATGGTATATGGGATATATACACTATGGGATATATACACTATGGAATTCTACTCAGCAATAAAGAAGAAAAAAATAATGTCATTTTCAGGAAAGTGGACAGACGTGGAAAACATTAAGTGAGACTGGCTGGTCACAGAAAATGAGGGATCTTATGTTTTCTCTCATGTGTGGAAGATAGAGAATAATCGAGATACAAGAGGGACTTAGATTATGGAGGAGAAACTCCAGAGGAGCAATGAAGGGATCTAGAGGAAGGGAAGGGAGAATTAATGAAGAAAACACTTCCATTGAGATTGTGTATATATATGAAATTATCAATGACAATCTCAGCATCATGTATGGAAAGGGGAGGGAACTAGGGGGAGATCTCACTAAGTGCTGTGTGCATGTATTACTATTATTTTGTATTTCTATTATTTTGAACTACATTATAACCTGTACCAATAAAAGTATATATATATATATATATATATATATATATATATATATATATATATTGAGGTTAAAACAGTTTTGAGATATATGATATATGGGTTTTTTTTTAATATTCCAGTCTTGCAAATTTCTGTGTTATTGACAAAAGGAAGTCTTACATGAGAAAGTTAAAGTAAATTACTTAAACATTTAATAACTCCTGCCAGAATCTGCTTTCACCCTACCAGTAATGCTATGCTCATGGAGAGGAAGAGGGAGAAGAATAATATCTCCCCCGATCTTTTTTTCATGTGAAACTGAAACTTTGAAAAAGCTCCTGAGATGATGTCATTTGTTTCTATAAAAACAGTCTTTAGCGGCTCAACCACACTTTTGGCAACTTCAAAACTAAGCCTAGCAGCCAGGTGTGGTGGCATATGCTTGTAAATCCCAGCATTTGAAAGGCTGAGACAGGAGGATCCCGGTTTGCAGCCAGCCTCAGTTACTTAGTGAGGCCCTCTGCAACTCAGTGAGACCCTGTTTCAAAATAAAGAATAAAAAGTAGGGCTGGGGGTATAGCTCAGAGGTAGAATGCCCCTGGGTTCCATCCCCAGTGCCACAAAGTAAATAAATTAATTAAAAAGCCTAGCCTTTTTAGGTAGTCATTCTTCACTTAATATTTTGAAATATCCTCCTGCGTGTTTTTCAAAGTTTTTATACAGGACTAAAATTTAAAGTAAATGTTATTATTCCACCCAGCTAAATGTGTGTAGAATAATAGAATAATTGTGTATGTACACATGTATATGCATAGATGGAGAAAAAAGGTAAGATTTTTAAAAAGTGCAAGATAAATAATTTCTTAGAATAATCACTGGGTTTTTAATTTATTTTATAATTTTAATGATATTTAAAATTTTTCTATCCATGTTTGTTCAGTCAGTTAAACAGATAAACCTGGTGTCTTTGAATCAATATTTGATTATTTCAGGGTCTCATTCTGTACCTTCTTTCAGAGGAGTTTACCCTTTGAACATAAAGATTGGACAAAGATTACTTTTTTTATAAGTTAGTTTCTTTCTTAGAACTTTGTTCCTTGCTAGGATTTCTTTTATTAATAAAAAGAACACAGCTATGATTTGGTTATTCTCAAAGTAAAGGCATTAGCAGTATTAAGCTTCTTATATCTGTGAGAAATCACATAAACAAACCCAAGTTAACACATTCTTTTTGCATCTCTGGCACACACCCAACAGATGTTATTTTTGAAAGCTTGATCATGTTACGTCCAGTGATTTTTTTCAAACAAATGGTAATGTGTTTATGAAACATGTCAATGCTTCAATAAACATAGAGATGGATGCCATAATAATATTCCATTTTTTAAAAAATCATAAGAAAGCAGATGACTGAGGCCAAAACGCTTGCTTTTCCCTCTCTCATGGCCCACTTGTGCCCTCACTTCCTGTGTTCCATTCACACAACACAAACACTCACTGAGGCTCTTTTGCGCCCCATGAGGACACACAAGAACAAAAACTTCTTTATAATCAATCTAGAAATAGCCAGTTTTGCTCTTAGTCAACAGGGATAGGGAGAAGAGCCACTGGGAACTGAAAAGTGTGTACAAGTAAGTTGTCAGTTTGGGGGAGTAAAGACAACACCCTGGACACTTAGATGGGCAATTGTACTCATCCTCTGCAGTATTCTTCAGATTCCATCAGGAAACTTTTTTTTTTTTTTTTTTTTTTTTTTTTTTTTGCTGGATTAGGACACAAAAACAAATCACCCAAACTAAGATAATCACTAGACATCTCAAGATGGGTGAGAAAAAGCACAACTGTATTTAGAATTAAGTTCTTAGTGGGTGCAAACCTTGTCCACCAGCATTAGTTCACACTGCATCCATGTTAGAAAAAGGCACCAGGTTGACCAGACACACCCAGGGGCTCATAACTGAGGAGCTGGGCTGGATTCCAATATCCTTGCAACGCCTCAAGAAGTCAATCTCATGCAGGACGCAATATGAACAACTGGACATGGGGATCCTATTTATACAGATCTCTTTCTTTAGTGCTTTCACAAGACAAAAATAATATAACTAGAACATCCATCTATAGTCATTACAGAGTAGAGTAGCGTCAGGGAGAAATGATAAAATTTCCTATAGCAAACACCAAATTCATTATGCCTAAATTCAGATAAGCATAAAATGATACACAATAAGAATTCCTTGTAATAATGTTGGCAAAGAGAAACCAAGAGAAGTCCCTCTCCTCTGTTCCACCACCAGGAGAGTAGAATACTTACCACCATCTTCAACTGCAAAGTGGAAGATATCACTCGTGGCATTAGCCCCTTCTCTTAAGACATAGCATATTTTCATATCATCAATGTCAGCTATAAAATAACCAAAAAACAAGTTGATTAATTACTATAGCAAAAGCAACAACATGAATGATGGTAAACCCTAGTGGCTATTACTTTTCTATAAATATGTTTAGATGCCCTTGTAAGGGAAAAAGTGCTGTTAAGCTATGCTATTTGCTAGATCTCTAAACCCCTTAATGTCAGCTGTCCTGTGGACATCTGATCGCTTGCGCAGATAGAGTACAAGACCTGGGTTACAATAATAGCAAGGTGCTGCCCCTCCCAGTGGCACATGCATGTTCATGCACCAAAAGAGTGACTACCTAAAGAAAGAATGTCGGACACCATGACAGGTGGAAAGGAAGATATTTCAAGGCATGGCAAATTTCCTGGCCCTCTTGAAATTACATCCTTTGCCTCCCTAGAGGACCAGCCCTCAGAGGCAGGAGGCTACACTTCCCCACTCTGGCTTGTTTTTATTGCTAAGGTGCAGTTTAGGGGATTTCTGCATCTATTGTGCCAGTTCTCCTCTTTAATGACACTACACAGGCAACATCATAAGACAAATATCATTCTGTCCTATAATACTCAACAATAGATCATTATTTGACCTGGGCCAATCAATGTTTTTCTAAGGTTACATAAAGTCAGATAGATCATAGCTAAAATTAGCTTAAACAATGGTACATAATATTTAATTGTCACATGTCTATTTTATGGTTTTTCCATCTCCCAAAGGCTTTACTAAGTTTAATGTTATGGAATTCAAAGGCATTCTGTATAAGATGAAAACTTTATGAAAGAATAAACTGGAGTGAGGCAAAGTTGTAGCGTCCACAAATTATTCCATGTGTTTCTATAGCTCTACCCTGACTCAGGTGGGTTAGAAAGGTGACTCAAAACCAGGAATTGTCAGAAAAGAGGAACATCTGGCTTTATAGTTAACAGTATTTTCTTGCTGATGAAGCTACTTGGAAGTAGAGCAAGTCCATGAGGCTTTGTTCTCCTGGAACAAACTTATTTCTAACTGTGCTGAGATTTCCCATACTTTCTGTCTAGCATCATGTTTACATTTCTGTACAGTTATTTTTCCTAGTAGATTGGGAAACTGCAGGTTATTTTTTCATCTTAAATTCCCATAGTCCTTTGCTTAGGGTCTTATAGTCAGTAAAAGCTCAGATGCTTCATAATTTAAAATGATAGAAGTGAGTTGTCTGACAGCTCACACTTGCACCTCAACTTGCACATGCATTAGGTTCTTTGTTTGTTCATACAACTTAACTTTTGGAACCTTTCCTTTATCAGTAAAGAATTAGGCAAACTGCTGACTACACATCCCTTCCCATAGAACATGACCTTGGACCATGCCAGGAGTTGGGGATGGGAAGACTCTTTTCCAATGTTTTCACCTTTTCTTAATTATGTAGGAAAACCTAAAGGCTCTACTAGGGGATAGGAAAAATATTTAGTATGCTCAATATGGGTATCATTGTTTTCTTCAGCAAAAATATAATACTTAGGAGAGAGTTTTGTTGAAATAAATCACTGCTTCAAAACTGATTTTTTAAAAAGAACTCATTTTTTTAAGGTAAAGTGAACATGAATGCAATTATATGACATTCAAGTGTCACATTTCCCCTTCAAATTAGCAAATATGACATTGATTAGTTGAAACATAATAAAACCTTTTTAATTTTTCCTATAACTTTACTAATACTAATTTATAGTTCAAAAAGGGTTTTGATCATAATATTGATATCCTGCAGCTATTTCTACAAATAACTGTAATATAAGTAAGTACTGTAATATACATACATAATAGCCTTCTTAAAGCACACAAGTTTTAAGAAGATAAAATCCCCATAGTCAAAATGTAATCTTTTTTAAGCAAACATCTAAGAAGTAACTAGAGTTTTCTATTTGTTAAACACAATTACATTTACTTCAGTTTATCTATACAATTATTCATGTTTTTCTTTTAAGTTCATTAATATGGCTGGCAGCTACACTTGGTTCAAACTTTTGGAGGGTGTTCCGACTTTCCTAGAAGTGATTATAAATTATCCCACACAAGATATTATTATATACTTATTGTAGAAAAAAATCCAGATGTTTTAAGATAAGTAATTTAGACTTGGTGTGTAAGGATGGAAAGGTGGGGGAGAGATAATTTGGCAAAGAAAAGTTTGAAATAAATAATTTACTTAGTCTGAATAATTATACATTGTTAATTTTTTCAACTAAGGAACTTTAATTAAATTCTTACAAATAGTTTTTTTTTCCCCTCCTAGGGACCACTTAATCAACTTACGAATAACCTTTTATCTCTGGCCACCTTTGCTAAATGGATTTAAATAAATGCATGAAAAAAATCCATCAAAATATAATTTAGCGTATCCCTTCATGATAAAACAAAAGAAAGAAAAAAAAAAACAGATAAAAAGACTGCACAGTCCTAACGGTAAACTCTGCTTTTATTTCTCCTCCTGGAAGAGTAGTCATGGTAGCTCTTTGATGGAGCTTTCTCCATTTTTAATCACTTATCTAATTTCCATAAATAACTACTATGAAGCAAACTCCAGCTTCAACTTGTTCGAATGAGTGCTCTTGTGACTAAACACTAAGTTTTCCTAGTCAATATTTGAGTTTGTATTGGAATGTGATATATTTTTAAGAAACTATCATCACTTTTTATAATAAACTTATAACTACACGGGGACCATAAAAATTAGCCATGATAACTCAAAATCAATGAGAAATAAAACAACTACCTGTAATGAAGTAATATAATTTTAGAGGTTAATATTTAAGAAATTAACATTCTAATATTTTGATCTATTGGACTTGGGCCATAGAATATAAATTAAATCATTTGCTGGTCTTCACCAGAAAATTCTTTAAAAAAAAAAAAAAAACCTCTCAAATCAAAATCCTTTTGAAGTCAGAAGAGAAATTTGAAGTACCATTTTCTATCCTCTAATATATTCTTTTCATCCTCTTCACTCTCCATGAAAATGGACCAGTCTAAGATCATGCGGCATCTCTAGCTTCAGAAAGCCTTCACACAAAAGTTTCCTGCTGGTCTGGCATGACTCTTGGCACTCTGGGGTTTTCCTGTCCCTGCAGGCCCTGGAATATATTCAGGCTTTCAGCCAAGAATCAGGAGGTTGGAGTGTGAAGCTATTTGCCAGCATCAGAGAAGTAGCTTGCTTTGCACTGCTTTTTGCTACATCCATGTTTATTAAAGTAGTTGCTATCTAAGTGCAGAACACTGTTGTAGAAAAAGAACACCCCCGCTGGGAACTGCATCTCTACCCCCAGAGCCCAATGGAGGCTGGATCTAGTTTCCATTCTGACATGGAGAGATTTTCATGAAAGCAACACAAGCCCTTTTGTAATAAAGTTGCGTGTTCTAGAGAACAGACCTCTAACTCCTAAGCCAGCATATTGAATGGGCTTCTCCCTTCCATCTCTGATCGCCTCTGCACAGGTCACCTGCCCTTCCTGTCTCAGACTGTGTCCACCCACAAGGGAAATTCAGGTTAGAAAACCCCGATGCCTCAAGAACAAAGGTGCTTGAAGAAACTGCTCTCTATTACTGTGTTTGGAACAAGGTAGAAAGCAGGCTGAAATGATGAAGTAATTTCCTCTTAGTAATCTTGCTAATATATCCCCAGGTTCTTAATGATGAGATAGGTGTACAGTTTGATGATGAGTATATTATCTTCTTATAAGTATAATACACTCCTTTTGTGTACGTATCTCAATGGCATGTTGTTTTATATACCATATACCATCTGTCACTCTAGATGGATGTTTATCTCTTCTGTCTTTGGGCAGGTGTCTGAGTCAGGAAATGTTATAGAAGAATCTCTATATAATGAATCTCTATATAATAAATAAATATGAAAACTGACTTTTCATTTAGTTACAAAGTTTTCCTAACAAATCACAATAGTCTCAGCACATTGCTCACAAGATTCATCAAAGTAGTAAAAATTTAAAGCCTTTTTCAAATGATAACTAGTAATGATAACTACATGAGTAAATACGATGCAGTGAGCAATTCTTACTTTAAGGGGCTGTAATGCTTCCTGAAGTATGTTGGCATACAAATCAGAAGATGCCCAGAGGGTGGGTGTGGCCAGTGCTGCAGAGTTGGAAATCTGCTTCAATTGTTATTCACCAAAATCTTGTTCCTGTTTTAGCAGTATAACTTACCACTATTGAAATACATGGAAACTAGGTGTGGTGGCACATGCCTGTAATCCCAAGTACTTAGGAGGCTGAGACAGGAGGATCACAGGTTAGCTTCAGAAACCCAGTGAGACCCTCAACAGCTAGTAAGACTCTGTTTCAAAATAAAAATAATAAAAAAAAGTGCTTGGAATATAGCTTGGAGGTAGAATGCTCCTAAGTTAAATCCCCAGTATCCCCTCAAGAAAATTAAAAAAACAAAAAAAGACAAACAATGATACTCTCTCTAATGAAGTCCACTGCAGTAAGAAACACAGAAAGTGATCCCTCCTCCCAGGAAGGCGAGTCTTTGTATTCTTCCCTTCCCTTTTGTCCCCTTCACTTCTCTTGGACTCTAATTTGATGCTCTACTTGTAAGGTTTTCATTGACAATGTCTCAGGCTATAAGACCTGGAATGTCCTTTGGTTTTTTACAGGGAAAGAAAAGGAGACTTACCTTGGGTAAACTCAGTGATGCTGTGGTTGCCTTTATCCAGGTTAAAAAGATATCCATGTTGGGGTGCCCCTGTCACAATAAACCTAAGAGAAAAGTGAAGACTGTCTCTGTCCTCCACTTTCAATATTTTGCTTGTGATCATGAAACCCAAGTGGCCAGTGGCCAGATTGCGAAGCACAGAGGCCCCTTTATTCACCACAATTTGGGGGACACTATTGTCCACAGGTAAGACCTGGATCTTCATCATTTGAGGCCTTCTGGTCTCAAATACAGTATCAGGGAAAACATAGAAGTCCGTATGGGTGCCGTCAGTCACCGTGAAGGAGAAGCTGTCCTCGCTCGACTCTGTCCCATCATGTTTGTAGCTGATTAAGTTTTCATTCAAGTCTTGCTTGGTAAAAACCATGACGGGTCTAGTGTTGTTGAACAGGAGATGGCCATGAACAGGCACTTGGGTGATGGTGAACTTCAGGAGTCTGTCTGGAGTATCCCGGTCTTCAACAGTGAGTTCAAAGGGTGTGATCAGCTTGTTCTCACTTTCACTGACGACCAAGTTATGGATGGTGACCACCGGCTTTTTGTTGTCCACATCACTAATGGAGATACGGAAAGTTCGGAAGACAGGGTTACGTCCGTCAGTGACTTGAAACTCAAAACTGTCCATCTTCACCTCGTCGTCAGCTGTGTGGATGTAGTAGATTTTGTTGCCGGCCAGTTGCAGCTGTGTGAAGGAGTTGATGGATGTTCCAGGTTGATCTGTGCACTCCAGGTGGCCTCTCATGGGAGCCCTGGTGATGGTAAAAACCAAGTTTTCATCAGGACTGTTCAAGTCACTTGTGCTTAGTAGATCTGTGGTGAGAGTGACTTTGCCACCTTCTTTCAATGACACCCCCTTACTTATCACATCAGGGAAGACAATGTCAATGCTCCCAATGGATACATAAAAGTAGCGATCGATGAGGGCATTTATTCCATCCGTCACATCAAACTTAATTAGGTCCCGAATGCCCTCTTGCCCAAAATGGACATACTGAATCAAGTTTCTGTCCACTTCATCCTGGGTAAAATTCATGCCCAGTGTCACATTTTCAAAGGCGCCTGTGGGTTTTTGTCTCTGCAATAAGCCGTGTCCTGGCCCATAACGAATAACATAAACCAAGGATTTATCTTCAGAATCTAAGTCAGTTGCCATTAATATTTTGTTGCTGATAATTTTGGTTTCCCCAATTTCTATCTCCAGTCCATTGTTGATGGCCATCCTGGGAGTCTCATCATCCACGGGGAGAACCAGGATGAGGGCCACCTTTTCTACCGAGTGTTCGCCATCAGTTAGCTTGATCACAAAACTGTCTTCCTGTGTCTCTGAATCATCATGCTCATAAATAATGCTGGAACTCTCTATGATCTGATCCAAGGTGAAACTTTCTACCAACACGGTGCCATTGATCAGCTGGTTCATGATGTGACCATGACTAGGAAATCGGGTGATAGTGAAAGTTAAATCATCCGGGGGAATGTCAGCATCAGCGGCGTTGAGAATGGGGGTATCAATCACTAAACTCATGCCTTCCATCACCATAAATTCTCTCATAAACATTTCCGGCTGCTCATCGTTGGTGGGGATGATTACAATGGGGAAAATTTGTCTTTCAGAGAAGTTAGTGCCATCAGAGCAACGGAATATAAATCGGTCTTCCACTGGTTCTACACCTTTATGGACACTCTGGACATAATTAATGTGACCCTGCCTAAGGTCTTTCAGTGTAAAAGCACTTATGGCAATCCCTGCTCTTGATTTCTCAGAGCCTGGGGCTGGAGAAATGTTTTCCACATAACCTGAGGTTGGCTGAATAACAATTGTGCACAAGATGTCATCGTTCAAGGAATCAATATCTTCAGCACTTATATGCATTGAGGTTATTACACTTTTATCACCCTCCATCACTATAAACTGTTCACCCACAGAAATCTCTGGGGCCTGGCTGTCTACAGGGAGGATGGTCACCCACACAGTAACACCTTCAATAATATTTCCACCCATCCTCCATTCTTGAGACTTCTCTGACAGACTCAGATTAAAAGAGTCCGCTTTGGGCAATAAGCCAATCTCCCCACTTGTGTGGGCATAAACAACAGAGCCCTCTAAGAGGTCTCTTTGGGTAAACTCTTCTGCTGGAGATCCATTGACAAGGATTTCCCCAAACAAAGGAGGATCTTCCAAGAGGAAAGTCAACATCAAATCATCAGTGTGTTCATCAGTCCCCTTAATAACATTGGAAGTGATTTCAGTAGCCCCATTTTCTAAGACATCGAGATAGGACTCCAGAGTACCAGTAGGTAGGCTCAGCATGGGCACCTCCTGATCCATGGGTCGGACATTCACTCTGAGTGTGATGGGCACCACATGGTGTCTGTCGCTGACCTCCAACGAACAGCTATCAGTCAAGGATTCATCCCCATAATGGGTGTAAGAAATTCGGCCCTGTTTTATATCCTCCAAATGAAAAATCCCTCCTACATGCAGTACCTGGCCAGACACTTGCATGTGGCCATGTTTCGGGGCCTGGGTAAGAGTGAAAGAGATGTGGGCCACATCAGTGTCTATATCATTCACATGCAACTCGGTCTCACTCAAGATGTGGTGGCCCTTCTCTTGAATCGTGAAGCCGGTGTTGAGGATCTCGGGTGGCTGGTTGTCCATGGGCTGCAGGTAAAGGGTAAAGGTGCCAGGAGCTACATTCCCAGCTCGGTCCTCCACCTGGAACTGGAACTGGGCCACTCGTGCAGCCACTCCCAGTTCTTGACCTGGAGGTCTGTAAGCAATTTTATGGTGGTTGATCTGAGCTTGGGTAAAATGGGTCACCGTGATGGAAGGGTTTTCAGTCAGGACCAAGGTGCCCAGTGGGGCTGGTGAGTGGTTCTCATCGGTGTCCATTGGGGGCTGGATCACTGTGTACCGTAGTTCTCGGTCATCTGTGTCGAGATCTGTGTAGCGCAGCCATTTCTTTCTCAGTGGTGTAAGCTGGGACTCCTGTACCACCATCCGGAGGGGACAGCCACTGACCAGCTCTGGAGGGAGGCGATCTACAGGGTGAATGCGTATCACAAACCGCTGTAGCCCAGATTGGTTAGGGGGGTCATGGTTATCCTGGACTCTGAACGTGAACTGGTCCATCACTGGCCCAGGATTATGGGGCCCAGCATGCCTATAGAATAGCCTCCCCTCTGTTATGTCTTTCTGCTGCCACTCCGTCACTGTTCGCTCATAAAATGCCCCCTGCTTCTTCCAGAGTCCCCTGGTCAGCTCCTGCTCTTCCTGGGGAGGATGAATTTGTCGCAGAAGCAGGTGCCCTGTGGTTGAGGAGGGTGACTCCAGCACGAACAGCAGCAGGGAGTCATCAGAATCCATGTCAGTTGCACTCAGAGCCAAGGGCGGGATGGGCACCGTCTCCCCCTCTGCCAGTGTCAGCCCGGTGTTGGCGTTGAGGACCGGGGGCTGATCATCCACTGGCACTAAGGTGATGGGAAACAGGAACTGCACCTGATGCCTGTCTCCTCCATCCACCATGCGCAGCACCAGGTTGTCGCTCAGTGAACCATCTCTGTCATCATGCTGGTAGACTACCCGGCCAGCTGCCAGCTCAGCCACTGTAAAGGTCTTGGGAGCAGAGCTGCCACTGGGAGCACCCAGGATGACAAGATGGCCGTGCCGGAGCCCAGCCATCACCTCCAGACGCACTGCTTCTAGGTCATCCTCGTCACTGATGACCAAGTTTTGTGGCCCAATGCCTGCAGGGCCTGTGAGGGGCCGAGACTGACCCTCATAGAGAATGAGTCCAGTGTTCCGGGTGACCACTGGGGCCAGGGTGTTCATGGGCTTCACCACCACCATGAAGGCGAAAGGGTCTGAGGCTGCTCCTTCCGGATCCACGACTTCCAGCTCCAGTTCAAAGAGACGCTCCTGGTCAGAGTCTTCAGAGGGGGGCTGGTAGGCAATCTTCAGGAGGTGCAGATCCCTCTGAGTGAAGGAGGAGAGGGGCAGGCTGCGGTCATCAGTGCTCACCAAGTAGCCCTGGCCAGGCTGGAAGGGAGAGGTGAGGTTGAAGACCAACAGGTCGGGGGGAGACTCAGCATCCTCAGCCGCCAACATGTCTGGAGTCAGGGCAGTCAGCACAAACTGGTCCACCTCCATCATCATCATCGCCACAAAACTGGGCTTGGGTGCAGTGTTCTCAGCCCCTCCCCGGATCCTCACCAGCACCTGGAAGTGTTCTCGTTTTAAAGCAGGGCTGCCCACAGGAGCCCCCCGCGAACGCAGCTCCACCACCATAGGCACCCAGTCTCTGTTTGGTGAGCGGCTGGGGGCGGTGTGGCGGTAACGCACGCCCAACTCCTGGAAAGCTTGGCAGTCCATCAAGAGAGGCTCAGGGGCGCCTCCCTCTCCGCTCCCTCCGGGGACCTGCGGGTAGTGGAGGAGTTCTCCATAACGAGGTAGCGCGCTCAAGCCAGACAGGATGCCCACGCGGCACTCCTCTGTCTCGGGCTGGTAGGCGAACTCCAAGCTGCGCGCGTCCAGGGCATTGCTAGTCCCAAGCAGCTCTTCCACGACCAGTGGCAAGTTCCGAGTCACAACCTCCAGCTGGGTGAAGATCACTTCCACCTCCAGAACCAGCGGTAGCACTATCGCCCCTCCGGGGGTGTCGTAGCGCAGCTGCAGCCGGACGCGGTCCCGCGATGGGCTGCGCGCTCCCAGGTGCGAGTAGCGCACCTCGCCGGGGCCGAAGTCGCACGGGAAGCGCTTGGGACTCAAGCGGCCGGGCCTCTGGGCCAGCGCGTCGTTGTCCAGCACGGTCACCGCGCAGCGGTCCCCCGGCTGCACCTGCAACACTAGATCGTGCAGCGGATCCAGCCAGACTTCACGCCCGAAGGGCACTCTGAGTCCGCGGTTCACCAGCACAATGGCCTCCTCGGCGGGGACCCCTGCAACCCCCGCGAGACCCGGAGACAGCAGTGCTCGGTCAGGGGCAGCGGGCTGTGCAGAGATGCGGCTTACCAGTGACAGGAGAAGCCACAGCAGCCGGGGCGGCGGAGCCGTTGTTGGCTGAGCGCTGGCGGCGTTGGCTGTCCTGCGCGCGGGGGTGTCCATCCCGGAGGTCCCGGCTGCATTCATGGTCCAGGTGTTAGAGCTCGGACAGGTTAGTCCCAGAGCGTGCAAAGTCGGTCTCTGGGCAAGCCACAAGAGACAGCTCGGTTAAGAGCCCGGGACTCTGAACGCTGCGCTCCAGGTCCCCTCGTAGCCGGGACAGAGCCCGAAGCCGGAGCCGCAGCCCGAGGCTCAGCCTCCCAGGCCAGGCTGGCTCCGCCGCTCGCGGCTCACTGAATCTCTCCACCCCTACTTCCCAGGTCCGCCGATCCTGGGCTTTGAGGGAAATCCCTCCTCTCGCCCCCCTACTCCAGTCCTCCCGGGAGGCCAATCGTCGGTCCCGGGAGGAGGCCCGAAGTCGGAGGTTGGGTAGCGATTCCTGTCAATCAGCTCCTAGGGGCCAAGGCGGGGCAGCTGTGGGAGGGGTGGAGAGAGAAGGCGCAACAGGTTGTCTTGAAAGTGAAGCTCAAAGAGGCCAGGAGCTGCGAGTTTGTTTGGCTGTGGGCTGCTAGGTCTGGTGCCGGGTGCATTGCATCTCTCTGAGATCCTAGATTACTCATATTAGCCTCTCTCCCCACGTCAATGAAATCTCGCACAGAGGGAGGTCATTTCTCACTGCTCCCGAGTTTGAATGGAAGCCCAGAGCAGTTTGAGAAGAAACTCTGGGGCATGTTTTCAAAAGAAGAGCAGCTGGAATTTAAAGCAAAGTTAGAGCAGGTTGCACCCTCCCCCCACCCCAGCCTCCCTGTCTTCTTATACATGACAATGGGCACAGTCCTTGGATTGCTGTTTTTAAAAGCCCCTCCTTTGCAACCAAAGTTCACAGAGTAAAAGGAAAAAAGGGCATTTGGAATGCGTGAGAAATGCAGTCCGATCGGAATCGCTAGTCTCGCACCAAAGAGTAAGTTCTAGGGAATGTAGCCCCAGGCTGTCCCAAAGCCGCGCTGCTAGGGTAGCTGTCTTTAGGACGCTCCCGTTTCTTCGCAGTAATTAGACCGAGTACACACTAACCCCACTTGTCAGCGACACGTTTCTTTGCATGCCAAGAGTACTGATAAATATCCGGAGGGCCAACTAAAATAGCTGAGTTCCCAGCTTCACTTAAAGGGTTCTGAAGTGAGAGTTTGAGCTCTTCCTGCCCCCTTGTGTTTGGTCTGGTTTCAGAAGTGTGCAGATTCCCTTCCTAAAAGATTTTCTACATCTCCACCCCCACTCAGCCTAAAAACTCTCCTAAATCAAATGTTTTCAATTGGTTCCTTGAGCAGTCTTGCTTATCATGGTCAAAATGTTATATTGGGAATGTTTTTCTTTCACCAATAATCTGATTTTTTAACAGAAACAGTCATCTTGCCCTTCTCCTCTGCAATGATGTACTTTTAAATTATTTTATTAGTGCATTGCAATTTTACGTCATCGTGAAGTTCAATGTGATAATAATATACGTACACACCGCTTTTGGTATATTTCCCTTCACATCCCATTCTGCTTTCCCCTTCTCACTCCTCACCCATTAGTAAAGTTAATAGTAATATGTTCATATATTGCCATACTATTATTTAAAGTGTTCCTGTCTTCAACCCTCCCTCTTCTCCCTTACTTCCTCCTTAATCCTCTCCCCCTATTCCACAGTTCTCTCTCCACATTATTTAATGTCCCTATGTTTCCTATTTTTATAACTTTCATATACTAGAGAAAACATATAATCTTTGACTTTCTGATGCTGGCTGACCTCATGTAGCATAATATTCTCTTCTTCCATCCATTTTTTCTGCAAATGACATAATTTTGTTCTCCTATATGGCTAAGTAGACGTCCACTGTGTGTCTAAGTCACATTTTCTTCACCCATTCATCTATTGATGGATACCTAGGTTAGTCCCA
The DNA here is from genome assembly GCF_963383645.1 of Muscardinus avellanarius. Lineage (NCBI taxonomy): Eukaryota > Metazoa > Chordata > Mammalia > Rodentia > Gliridae > Muscardinus > Muscardinus avellanarius. The sequence goes on along the minus strand of NC_137787.1, from coordinate 136,505,798 downwards.
TAACTTCACTATTGCAAATTGTACTGTTATAAACACGGATATACATGTATCACTATAGTATTCTGACTTTAATTCTTTTGGTAGTCATATGGTAGTCTCATTCCTAATCATACTGATCTCCATAGTGGCTGTACCAAATTTATAGTTCCACCAACAGTTCCTATTTTCCCAAATCCCCACCAGCATTTGTTATTGTTTGTATTCTTTTTTAAAATATACTTTTATAGCCTGGCGTGGTGGCGCACGCTTGTAATCCCTGCACTTGGGAGACTGAGACAGGAGGATCACACAGGTTCGAAGCCTGTCTCAGCTACTTAGTGAGGCTCTCAGCAACTTAGTGAGACCCTGTTTCCAAAAATAGGTCTGGGAGTATAGCCCAGAGGTAGAAAGCCTCTGGTTCCACCCCCAGTACCATAATAAAATAAAATAAAATATACTTTTGTTGATGCATTATACTTCTAAATCATATTGAGACTTAGTGTGATAAAACATACATACATACATACATACAACATACTCAAAGATATTTTTAATTTGGAAAGAGGATGTGTCAGAAACTGTCAATGCTTTTGAAAATTTCAGTCTAAGTTGAAGAGACAGACATATACCTGGGCAATTTCAGAAAGGTGCCTTTTCTTTGAACCCTTTGGTGTTTTTAGTTAGGGCTCCATGTGTTCAGGGTTTTGATCTGTATCTGACACATTCACAGCTGTCGACCAGACCTCAGCACAGATTCCAAGCTCAATCATTCTTGGGAGATGTTAGATTCTGCACTGGGAACCACTGGGCAGTGGGTTCAAGGGAGCTCAAAAAGTTCTAAATCTTTCAAAGCAAACCTTACTGTAAATAAACAACATTTAATTATCTGAATCTTACTTAGCCTTAGTAAGTGTGCTCTGCTCTGTTTGGGAAGCTTTAATTCCCACTCATTGATGGATACATTTCACACTGTATTACAAAATGAACAGCAAGAGAACATAGAAGGGATGTGGCTGATACTTTAAACTAGAGAAAAATCTTCATTCAATGCCTTGCTGATTTCCACTTTTCTTGGGCATTATTATTTAATGATTTATTATGATTATTAAAAATGGCAGAAACATGTAAATATCCTATTGTCTGTGTACCAATATGAAGATGTCAGGTGGACTAGAAAATCAATTTCAGAATAAATCTCTATCATGATTGTGGTTCAGATCTTATTCATCCTTTCTGAAAAATGTCCACTGGAAGCCAAGTGGCCCTTACCCGGCACTGTGACCCTGAGGGAATCCTGACCTGAGTCGACCTGCAGCCTGACCCCTGATGCTCTGGTGCCCCAGGGTTTTCCTTTCTTCCTTTTAAAGTCCAGCTCTGTTTGACTTGCCAGGAGTGATAAGATCAGCATTTGAAGTATGGTAGTGTGCCTGAAAGGCAGAGTTCAATATTTTGTTTTATGCTAAGAAGAATACAGGCCCACACTTAAATATAGTAGCCTAAGGAAATCAATAAGCTATAATCTTTTCTGACTTTTACAATTTTGCCTCTCTTGATTGAGGTAATGGGATTTTTTTTTTTTTTCTTTTGGTAACAGTCTTAGTTTTTTTTTTTTTTTATCAGAAGGAAGGACTTACGATGATTTGCTTAAATACATTTTGGGTTGATGATCCCTAATGAAATAATGAAACAATGAAAGCAACTATTACTAATGGTTATCATCTTTTTTTCAGAGCAACAGATAGCTGTTACAAAACTTCTGTGCTTAAGTTAGCAAAAAAAAAAAAAAAAAAAAAAAAAAGATATTTGGGAGCTGGGCATGGTGGCTCATGCTTATAATCCCAGCCCTTAGGAGGCTGAGACAGGAGGATCATGCTTCATGGACAGCCTCAGCTACTTAGATAGCCTCAGCAACTTAGTGAGGCCCTTTGCAACTCAGTGAGACCCTGATTTAAAATAAAGAATAAAAATAGGGCTGGAGTGTAGCTCAGAGGTAGAATGCCCCTGGGTTTCACTCTCAGTACTGTAAAAATAAGTAGGACCAACATTCTTAATATCAGAAGAGATAAAATAAGTTAGCAAACTGTGATTTTTTAAAAAAAAAATCTAAGTTTCACTCTTTAGTTGTTATTTTCTTAAGCCTTGTAACATTTCCTGTGCATGCTTTGAGCAAAATAGTTCTTAAAATAAATTCTTAAATATTTTTTACTACTTGAAAAGCACAAAAAAAATCTCCTTAAGGAAACTTTAAGTTAAAATTGACTGTTAAATTACAGATGATTTCTGACCAAAGGTTAAGGTTTTGCACACAAAACTTATTTCCTAAAATAAAGCAGGTAAAGTGATCAATTTACAATTTAGGAAAAGTTAGAAATTCAATTGAATTTAGAGCCCATATCTGGGCTCTAAAGTCAGACTAGAGCTGAGGGCATCTGGTTACATTTTGGACCGATCTTTCTTTCTTTCTTTCTCCTTTCTTTCTTTCTTTCTTTCTTTCTTTCTTTCTTTCTTTCTTTCTTTCTTTCTTTCTTTCTTTCTTTCTTTGCAGTACTGGGGAGGGAACCCAAAGGCATTCTACCTCTGAGCTACACCCCAGCCCTATTTTTTTATTCTTTATTTTGAAACAGGATCTCCCCAAGTTGCAAAGGATACCACTAAGTAGCTGAGGCTGGCCTTAAACCATGATCCTCCTGTCTCATCTGGGACCACAAGTGTGTACCACCATGCCTGGCTTTGGATATTATATTTTCATCATAGACTTCATTTCACTTTTCTAGGGGACTGACTCATAGGCACTTAAAAATATGTATGATCATCCATCAGTATCTATGTGGATTGATGATGGGACCCCCAAAGATACCCAAATCTGTGAATGCTTGAGTCCTTTTAATGAAATGCAATAGTATTTGCTTATAACCCTTATTCATACTCCTATACATACTAAATCACCTCTAGATTGCTTATAATGGCTGATAAATTATAAATATTATGTAAATAGCTACTATACTATGTTGTTCAGGATAATAGAACAAAAAATAGAGACAAAAAACATAGTCTGTCCATGGTTGGTACAGATATAATTATTTTTCCAATCCTCATATGGTTGAATTTTCAATCCCTGTTTGGTTGAGTGATGGATGTGGGACCTGCAGGTGTGGAGAACTAATGTTGCTCATGCACAGATGATTGCAGCTTTGTGCCAAGCATCTTCCCTAGTTCTCCACATAGTTTATTCCTCTATATCTTCAAAACCATGACTTACCTGTAAACACAGAACTTGACTGATTTCTGAGCAGCAGGAGTGTCTACCAAGGGCTTGGAGAGGAGAATGTCCAGCCTTTCTGGCTAGCATAGGAGTTTCTCACTTAGAGGAAATAGGTTTGTAGTTGAGAGAGTCAGACATCACTACTGCTCATCATAGCAGGATAAACATCAATAGTACAATTTTATATTTAAAAATATTAAATATCATAGGCTTCAATGATTATTTTCAAGTTTGCACAGTTACTGAAAGGATCATAATTAAAAACTAAATGAAATAAAAGTAAATTAAAAGGATTAGAATCAATGTCATCTCACCTAACTATAGGCTGAGTATCCTTAATTTGGAATGCTTGGGACCAGACATGTGGTAGAATTTGAATTGTTTTAGAGTTTTGAATATTTGCAGGCACATATTGAGATATCTTGGGAATGGGATCCAGGTCTAAGGACAAAATTCATTTATGTCTCATATACATCTTATACACTTAACTGGAAAGTAAATTTATACTGTGTGTGTGTGTGTGTGTGTGTGTGTGTGTGTGTTTTAATTGTGACCTGTCACCCAAGGTCAGGTGTAGAATTTTCCATTTGTAGCATTATGTCAGCCCTCCTAAAAGTTTGAATGTAAAGAATTTCAGATTTTATATTTTCAGATAAGGTATGCTCAACCTGTATGACTTTACTATAGTCTTTTATTCTTTCTTTTATATCCTGAAATATGTCACTTATTTTCTTCCTTCCTTCCTTCCTTCCTTCCTTCCTTCCTTCCTTCCTTCCTTTTTATCTTTTTCCTTTTTGTGCCACAGGGGGATTGACCTCTTGCTATCTCCAATCTACACCCCTATCCCTTTTTTTACTTTGAACTTTGAAACAGGGTCTCACTAGGTTGCTGAGTCTTCCTAACTTCTGAGGCTGGTCTTAAGCTTTCGAACCTCTTGTCTCAGCCTACTAAATACTGGGATTACTGGTGTATTCCATCATACCCAGGTACCATTTTTCACTTTCAAGAACATTTGGTCAAACCTTCCTTCTTTTCTTTTATGCAGGAGGAAGGTGGATGGGCTGTGCAGAGAGGAGCAGGTGCTGCTCTGGTAGCCCTGTCTTGTCCAGCCCTATCTTGTTGGGTGGTGGGGATTACAGATCCACTCAGTTGGGAACCTACTCATTCCACAGTTGAGAAAACGCTTCTTGTCATGAAGAGTCAGGAGGGACCCAAGTGAGGCTGGGCCATTGCGGCTGTAGAGACCTGAACAGAGGCAGCAATACAAACTCAGTGTAGCCTAGAGTCCAGCATGAAAATTGTCATCTGGTATCTTTACATTAGTTTAATTTCCCCAAAATGTTTGGCTATGACACTTGTTAAGATCTTTTAGAAGCCAATGAGCTTGGAGAATTAAAATCCATGGATTTTTTTCACCTGTAGGTTTTCAAACAAACCTCAGAGTAAAACAATCTTTATACACAGTTTAAATAAAATTAGCTGAATCCAGAAGAACCAAAGAACAAATAAGGGTATAAAGACTCTTCCCTTACTAAAACCTTACTAAAATTGATTTTTTTAATGTAAACAATTTATAGAAATATTTCTGCCAGTTTCTTACAGAAATTCTGTTTTCTGGTTATTATTATTTGAGAATGTTTGAAGTACCACAGTTTTATTTTTTTGGTGGTACTGGGGTTCTTGGGAACACTTCTACCTCTGGGCTACACTCCCAGACACCTATTTTTTATATTTTTATTTGGAAACAGGGTCTCTTAAACCAGTGCAGCTGGCTTTGAACCTGCGCGATCTTCCTGTCTCCATCTCCCAAACGTGGGGATTACAAGTGTGCGCCACCACGCCTGACGAAACACCACAATTTTTATGAGAGAAACAATATGACATTTGACAAAACCCCAACCCTGGTGCATAACCCTCTCTCACATGAATTCTCACATGATTTAAGTTCTATAAAACAACCTAAGGGGAAATACTTTTTTTTTTTTTTTTTGGCGGTCTGGGGATGGAACTTAGGGGCATTTGACCTCTGAGCTACACCTTCTGCCTTATTTTTTTATTCTTTATTTTGAAACAGGGTCTCTCTAAGTTACGGAGGGCCTCACTAAGTAGCTTAGGCTGTCCGTGAACTGCAATCCTCCAGTCTCAGCTTCCTGAATGCTGGGATTACAAGTCACCACGCTCAGCAAAGGAAAATCTAAAAATCTAACAAATATGACAATAATAGTGCAAACACTTCTAGTGGGGAAAACATTATTTTTATAGCTTTGGAATGGAATTATAAAGCCACAATATTGGGAAACAATTGTGAATTTATTTTTAGGAATTATTATTTGAGATGAATTAGTTTTGAGAATTGTTTCATTGCTAGGTCGATTAACATTTTCACAAAATAGTCTCTTGTATTTAAAATTAGTTCCTAGACCCATTGTCCATAATTTTCCATCTTCGAAATAGAAAAATGCCTGCCCCACCCAGCTCACAAACAGTGCCCCTACCAGCCAGGCATGGTGGCGCACACTTGTAATCCCAGATTTGGGAGGCTGAGACAGGGGGACACCTCAGCTACTTAGGGACTTTGCAACTCAGTGAGATCCTGTTTCAAAATGAAGAACATAAAGTCAGGCTGGAGGTGTAGCTCAGAGGTAGAATGCCCCTGGGTTCCAGCTCCAGTACCACAAACAAAACAAAACAAAACACCCACAAATCCCAGTACAACAAACAAACAGTGCCCCTAAATTGCTTTTAAGAGGTTTAACTCTGTTATCTTTGGGTATCTCAAATTTTAGTTCCCTATTTCATGAAGTTTTGTCTAGACTTCATGATATAGTTTCTGCTATCTAGGATGGATGATCATTTGTCTGCTGCTAGAAACCTTCCAATAGCAAGATAGCGTGCCATTCCAGGTGGAAGTCAGAAGCTTCTCTGAAAAGCCATAAGCTAAAACTACCTCCTTGTGGTTTCTATCCATTCTTGCTTCTTGCATGAACTGGATTCTCTCTCCTCCCTCTTCCACGTGGCAACTCTTCAGGAATTCGAGGTCAGCAGTCAGGGCCCTCCCGTGTTATCTTTTCTCCAGACAAAATACTGCTGTTTCACTAAACTGTTCCTTGAGACCCACAACTTGAACTCTTGCTTTTGTGCGCTCTGCCTTGAGATTACAATGGACAGCTGAGCCGGGATTTGAACCAAGATAGTATATGTGGGTTCTTTTATATTAACTACTCCTTTCTGTCCTCAGTGTGCCTCCGTTGGTGGTTCAAAGACATATCAAGGAAAAATAAGCTCCATTCTCCTGCTAAGTATAGTTAAAACAGCAGAAGGAAATTAATTGGAAATATCCCAATACCCATTTTAACTCTTAAATTATCAAAACAAACAAGACCCCCAATTTAAAAAGAAAGGCAAAAGATAGGATGGCTCAGTTATAGAGAGTATAAACTGTTACTAAACTTGTATAAAAAGTTTTTTAATAAAATACTAGTTAGCTTCCAGTGGGGAGCACAAAGCTTAATTCCTTAGAAATAGTTATTGCAACTTCAAGAATTTACCCTATAAATGAATTTAAGTTGAAGTGGGCTGTATATAAAAAATGTTTATGGCAATATTATTAATAGGAGAAAAAAGCAATGAGGAATGCTGTTGTTACAGTTTGGGGGGTGAGGGTTACCATTTGGGGGAAACTGTCCCCAGGGATCTTTGTTAGACCCCTGGGAATAATTTCCCAATAAAACTACAAACACCACAAAAACAGAAAAAAAGAAAAAGCAACGGGTTCTTGTCCTGAGCTAAGGGTAAATACACATTAGCCTGGACTCTTGCTGAAGATTTAAAGAACTTTATTAAAAATATAGAAACACAGAAGATAGTTATAGCCCCATGCCATTTAGAAATGGCACGGGGGGGGGGGTGGTTTGAGTGAATGGCCCACCAAAGATACAACATGTGGACCAGATCTTTTATACCCATGACCTCCATCTTGTTTATGTAATTCTGACATAGTAAATGTACCTGTATCAAGCTATGTTGATAGGCATATGGATTTGTTAGTCAGCTTTCCATTACTACAATACAATAGATGGAATTATAAACTTATAGAGAGATGAGGTTTATTTTGGCTCACATTTTTGGAAGTTCAAATACATGATCAATTGGTTCTATTGCTTTTGGCCTGTGGCAAGCCAGCACATCATGGCAAGGAGTGCTTGAGAAACCAAAGTTGCTCACTTGATGGCCAGAAAGTAAAAAAGGGAGAAAGGACAGAATGGGGTCACAACTTTAGGGAAACAGCCCAATGACCAAAAGGCCTTCCACTAGGTCCCACCTCTAAATGATTCTACCACCTCCCAGTAATGCTGTGGGCCTAGGACCAAGCCTTTGACAAATGGACTTTTGGGGGAGACTTATCTAAACTTTAGCAGTGCATGACATTTTTTTCTTTTAAGTTGCCACATTTATTGAATTTATAATAAAATAAAGTTAGAGGTTATAAGGTTTCTTAGATTATCTCAAAGGCTGTATCAAAACTTTCCAAAAGGTGAAGTGAAGCCCACATTCTTGAACTAAATTTGTATAACAGTTCAACATCCTTAATCACAGTTTCTTAAGATAGACAGTGATCATGTTACAAATTATAATTTTTTTTCCTCCATTTTCTTAAGACATTGAGTCCCACCATAATAGCTGCAGCTACAATTAAAAGCAGTATATGTACCAGTATTGGGAATGGCCTAGGAAGATTTGAGAAAGCTCTGATTATTAATAGATATATTTCAAAAATAATTGTGTCAAAATGGTGGCAGACCTGGGGAAAGAAAGACTTGGTTTCGGTTTCAGTCAGGAAGCAAACAACTATTGAAACTTAAATTAACCTATCTAAAGGTAATTAGCAAGTCTGTAGGAGAGGGGAAATAGGACTTCCTCATCCTCATTCTAAAGACAGGTTTACATAATAATTGGATGATCTAGCTAGGATGGGAGGAGGGGTCGACCTTCATGAAAGGAGACACCTTGCTGGGGGAGGAACCTTACAGGGACATTTTACTACATCAGAATTACATAAACAAGATGGAGGTCATGGGTATAAAAAAGTGTGGTCCATGTGTTGTATCTTTGGTGAATTCGCTCAAATTGTCCCCGCCTCCCCTGCCCCGTGCCATTTCTGAGTGGCATGAGGCTTTAACTGTCTTCTGTATTTCTATATTTTTAATAAACTTCTTTAAATCTTCAGCAAGAGTCCAGGCTAATGTGTATTTACCCTTAACTCAGGACAAGAAACTGCTGTTTTTTCTGTTTTTCTGTTTTTGTGGTTTTATTGAGAAATTATTCCCAGGGGTCTAACACAGATCCCTGGGGACAGTTTCCCCCAAACGGTAACCCTCACCCCCCAAACCATAACAGTATATATAATGTGCTTTCTGATAACCTAGATTTTGACACATTGTTGCTAAAAATGTTCATATTACTTATTATAAAGTATTGTCTTGGGAGGCAGAGACAGGAGTATCGCACAGGTTCGAAGCCAGCTGTGCTGGCTTAAGAGACCCTGTTTCCAAATAAAAAGTATAAAATAGGTCTGGGAGTGTAGCCCCGAGGTAGAAGGGCTTCCGGGAACCCCAGTACCACGAAATAAATAAATAAAATAAAAATAAAGTATTGCAAAGTATCAGGTGGGCTGGATCCACCACACTTATCAGCTTTTGCAATATTAGGAGTGAGTAACTTGTAATTGAGAGCACACAATGAAACATGGTAGGTATTGCTTCATAACTAATGTTAATGTCCATGTGTTTTTACTCAGTGAACATATTTACTTATGGCCTTATGAAAGGCCAGTCTATTGTTCAAAACACCTGCTTCAAGATGATAAGGAGAATAACAAAGCCAGTGAATTCTGTGAGCCCGCACCTATTGCCACACACCCTTTTCACTGTGGAGTGAATTCCTTGGTCAGGAGCTCTATGGAATGTCTTGACAATGGCTAAGGCACTTCAAAGTCCACAGAGGTTCGTTTTTGGCAGAAGTGCTGCATGCAGGAAAGGCAGGCGCCTCCCAGAGAGGAGTTCTGAACCCTCTGGAGGATGCCTGCAGGTCATGCCTGGTTAAGCTGATGATGATCTGCATCCATTTTCCAAGATTCATCTTTCCTGTGCATAAGCTGAATAGGCCAACTGAATGGGGAGGTGGTAGGATCGCCACCTCTGTTATCTTTTAAGTCCTTGGTGATGCCACTTCTTCTCATCCTTTGAAGAATGCAGCATTGTTTCCGGTTTACCATTTTCCTAGATAGAGGCAGTTCTAAAGGCTTTAACTTTGTGCTACCCACCATAGTAGCCTGTACTCCACAAGGCAAAGAGCCAGTGTGAAGATTCTGACAGCTGCTAAGTATATCTATTCCAATTATGCACTCCAAAACCAGTGACGTAACGTGAGCTGGACCTGAACTGAAACTCCCTTGATCACATGACATCAATAAACAGCTAGTCTGACTGGTAGACCACAGTGACATATTGGGTATCCTAGAGCCAGTTTCAGTTCAGAGTAGGTGCCCAATTGTCTTGAAATGTCTGATTATCTGTGTTGCCCCAATGCATAGTTACCCTGGTAACTCACTCCTAATATTGCAAAAGCTGATAAATGTGGTGGATCCAGCCCACCTGATACTTTGCAATACTTTATTTTTTATTTTATTTATTTATTTATAGTTTCCCCAAAGGAACCTAAAAGGCCATAGGTTCCTTTGGGGAAAGCTGGGAGAAAGATTAACAGCACACATTTTTTTTTTTTTTTTTGACCGCCAAGCTACATCCCCTGCCCTATTTTTTATTCTTTTTAATTTGAAACAGGGTCTCACTAAGTTGTAGAAAGCCTCACTAAGTAGCTGAGGCTGTCCACAAACCACTATCTTCCGGACTCAGCCTCCTGAATGCTGGGATTACAAGTGTGCTCCACCACGCCTGGCTAACAGCACACATTTTTGAAATGTGCTGGGGCTCTTCATTAGGGAGGCCCACCATAAGCTTTGTTTAAGAAGTTCTCAGTCTGCAAATGGAAACTATAAAGGGACTGTGGTTCTATTTTTATGATTCAAGTTAGTCTTTTATGCACTTGACCTGGAACTTTTCAGCTTATACATAACAAGAAAGAATTGAGCAGGCTTCACTTCAAGATAGAGCATAATCAACTAGCCAGCGCTATAAGTATGAAAAAGTTGGACTCTTCTGACTGCTGCTTTGATGGATTCTGCTGTTCACTGTTGTAACCATGCCCACCTTACCTTGGGAGCTGAGTCCTTCCAATTGCTCCCTGACATCCTAGGATCAGAGTATTTCCATTGTATTTTGTTTCCCAACTTGACGACTACATAGTAAGATCTGGCCTACAGAGAAAATTGATCATAGAACTCTTCAAGGATTCCAGGATTCCCCTCACAAATTTATTTCTTGCAGTTTTGGCTAACAGAATGCCTTTTGGACATTCTCAGTGTGAGTGAGTAGGTCTGAAGTGACCAGTCCATTGGGATTATAGGCATTAACATTTTGATCTTTTTAAGCTGGTGAGTCCCTTATATGTTATAATCATCGAGGTCTGGCATTTCCAGTTTGTTCTTTGTGGGTCACCTTTTGGTCCTTGTTTAAAGTACTAAAGCAATTCTCATTTATGAAGATGCAATATTTAGTGCAGAATCTCTGTTCACATTTTGTCTGATTCGAATTAGTATTTCTCCCACTAGTCAACACTCTGAGTATCCATTCTCATGTATGCTCTGTGTTCCTCTTTCTGTATAAAATAGAAAATCCAAGTATTTCTTTTGGAATATAATACACCTCCCCATCGGTCATACTTTGTATTTCACCTTTAGAGACTTTTCAGGATTTGAATGCTATGACAGGTACAGCAATAAGAAGTGGCTGGTGTGCATCTTGAAGAGAATTAGCATTGTCTTGCATGGCCATTGCCTAGGGGAGGAGGCATCTCAGTTTTCTTAGGGAATGCAAGCCTAATCCCCTCAGAGGGAGTGAAGTGTCTATGCCTCAGGTGTGGAGATGGGAAGGTTGTTCCACTTGCAAAGAAGGTGCATCAGAATTTAGGGAATTCATGCCTTCAGCACCATCAAGTATTCCCATATATACCTATTTAACCTGAAAAGTCACATTATTTCCCAATCAATGCCTAAAAGTAAGGCTGGGAGTTATAGTCAAGATTCAGTCAGCTTCAGGATGAGATTTTGTGTTTAATTTTCAGCAATCCTACTCCTATACTTCTAGGAAATAGGGGTCTCCTTCAGGGTGAACATAGAAATCTTTAAATTAGTTATCTTGTGATTCAGGTGGAAACTTTCACTTCTGACCTCATTTTTAAATTCCCCCCTTCATTCAACAGTGTCAGAAACAGCCAGACAAACTCATTATACTAATTCATTTTTTAAAAAATGTTCTAAAATATGTGCACAATTTTTTATTTCTTTAAAATAATTAATTAGGACTATTCAATAAATATATTTTGCACATCTCAATTACCTCTTTGAGTCACAGATTATCACTGCTTTTTTTTTTTCTGAAAATAGAGTCACTGGCATTTAAAATCTAATCATCTTAAAGATCCAACTCCAGAAACTACAGAACCAATTTAGATCATTCACTCATTTTAAAAATTCTGTTTATCCAAAGATAATGTAAACAGAGTTAACAGTTACTAATAGAATGGGATAAAATATTTCCAATTGCTATATCTGAAGGTATATTAATATTCCAACTAGAAATTCTAAAAAAATCCCATTCTATTAGTAACTGTTAACTCTGTTTACATTGTCTTTGGATATACAATATTTTTTTATTTTTTAGGGAGTTTGTATACGCTTCTGTTGCCTGTGCCATTGAAATCATAACCAAGAAATCACTGCCAATTTCAATGTTGTGAGGTTTAATGACCCAGATTTTCTCCTAAAAGTTTATAGTCTTAAGATTTATATTTAGGTCTTTTATCTATTTTGAGTTAATATTTGTATATGGGATTAGGTAAGGGTCCAATTTTATTCTTTTCCATGTAATTATTTTTTAACAATATTTAGTTAAAAGATTAATATTTCCACCACCAAATGTTCGTGGAAACCTTGTCAAAAATAACTTGACAATATAGGGAAGAATTTAGCTCTAGGCTTTTATTTAACTCCAATGGTTTATATATCTGCCTTTAGAATAGTACTACACTGTTTCAATTATTGTAGCTTTATATGGTTTGAAATCAGAAAATATATATCTTCTAGCTTTGTTCTTTTTCAAGATCGTTTTGGGTACCTAGAGTCCATATTCCATATTAGGATAGATTTTTTTCTGAAAAATAAATATATAAATATATGATAGTTTCACCTAAAAAATAGAAAAAAAATATTCTCTGGTAAGAAAGAAAGCAAAAAGAAATATTGAAATGTCATCTTTAAGTCATCAAAAGCTTGGTATCAGACAAATGAAACTGTTATGTGAGATTACCATTTTTAATTTTAGATAAATTGCCATAATACTAGATGTCAACTACTAAGCCAAGCATGGGAGGGAGGGATAGGGAGAGAATGGGGTGGGGATTTGGTGGGGGCTGACTGGGAAAAGTGTGCAAGTATGTCTACAAAAGTATGTATCCTACTATGATGTATGAATACAGTGCACCAATAAAAAAAAGTACAAAATAAATAAATAAATAAATAAAATAAATAAAAATTCTGTTGACATATACCATTAAATGTCATACTTCTATGCACAGAAGTTACAAAATGCAGGTAAGACAAGATTAGGGCTTAGAATGAACTTAAAAGTCACTTTTCATATTAAGGTAGACAAATGCTGCCTTTTTATATGTGAACCAGTCTTACTGATTAGCATTGTCCCAACCTATCACCTTGACCTAAGCAAGAGAAATGTCAATCTACACTCCCAGCTCTATTTTATTTTATTTTATTTTTATTTTATTATTTTGAAACAGTCTCACTAAGTTGCTAAGGGAGTCTTTGAACCTATGATCCTCCTCTCTTTGTCGCTCAAGTACTGGGATTATAGGCATGCACCATCATAACCAGCATTGTTCATAATATTTTAAAACAGATTGCTAGGGGTAGATAAGGTGGCTTTGATAAGAAAGAGATAAAAAAGAGTAGGACATTTGCAAATAAGAAATGTGTTCGTAATCAGTTATCAGAATATTGTGTACAAGGCTAAGCATCCAGGAATTGAACGGATAACGAAACAAGATTAGTGCTCTTACATGAGCATATCACTTATATAAAACAAAATGTGCTCATCTAACTTTAAATGACTAAATATATCATAACTTAATATTAAATAAAATACTTTTTAAAAAGTTAAATTAGGCGGTGCGAAGCGAGTGGCGGCCTGCTCCCCGGAGCCCTCCGCGCCCTCCGGCCCCAGGCCGGCGGGGAAGCCGGGGGCCCGGGGAGGGCGCGGCCTCCCCTGCAGACCCCGAGCCCTGGCCCGAGCCGTGCCCGCGCTGCCCACGGGCGGGCGGCCAGCGGAGCCCGCGACCCCCGCCCAGCCCCGAGGCCGATGGCCGCCGCGGCGTCGGAAGCCGGCCCGCCCCAGCCCTGCGGCCCCGAGGCCTCCCGGCCGCCGGGACCGGGCGCCCTTGGGTGGCGGCGGGCGTGGCGAGCGAGGAGAATGGCGGCCGCCGACGGCGAGGCCTGAGGCCCGGAGAGCCCGAGGACGGGCCGCGCGGCCGCGGCGCGGAGTGGAGCCTGTGCCTGGAGCCGCCGGCCAGCGACGCGGAACCGGCCTCAGCGCCCGAAGGCGAGCGGCCGCCGCGAGACGGCGAGGACGGCGGCGTTCTACCGGAGGGACCGGCCGGCGAGGCAACGACCGCCCCGAACCCCGGCCCTCGGCGCCGGCCCGTGTATATAATATGAAAAAGCTGCTCTCAACTTCCCCCAGCCTTCAGAAGAAAACTTCCACCACCTCCGGACAGTCTAGATGTAAAAAGGTTGCCGACGGATGAGAAAAATAGTTAGAAAATGACGTCTTGTAAATGCCCCCCCCACCTTTTTTTTTTTTAGGAATCGGAAATGTTTTCTGGAAGTGACTTTTTTTTAATGGAGTTGTTGGACCGCTTCCAGGAGCGACGCTCGTCCACGTTTGTCCTGTGGGTCAGAGGCCACGGAGCAGAAGGCCAGGCGGAGGAAGAGGAGGTCCTGCCCAAGGCTGTTGAAGTGCAAAGAACGTTTATCGCAGTGTAACCATCGTTCAGTATGCGCGTTTTCTTCTTCAGTACTGTATACACAGACATGCTAAATACTTTTTTTTAATTATGCAGTTTTTCTAGATGTTCTGAAGTGCCTGATGTTAAAGTAGTAGTAAAATACAACTCATTTTGTAAATTTTTTTGTTAAAATTCATATGAAATGTTATATTTCCTCCTCAGTAGGCCAGACTGTGTGTGCAGTGTTCTCCAGAGAAGAAAAATGCAGAGTGCTGTGCCAGTGTGCTTGGAATGAAGCAAGAATAACCGTCATTTCTTATGTCTCTTGCACTGTTTTACTTTGGCATGTACATAGTGTATATAAGACAAATGAGTCCTAATCTACATCTAGTCTTTCTAGATGTTAAAAGAGGTTGCCAGTGTATGACAAAAGTAGAGTTAGTAAACTAATAAATTTTGTACCTTTTGTGCTAAAAATCTTAGGAAAATTGTCTTCTGCAAATTTGAGCATTATAGCCACTGGGTTGGTGAGGGTCCAGAATGCTCATATTTCAAAGACACTTTCAGATTGCAACTATTGTTATATATATATATATATGTATGTATATATATATATATATGCAGTTTATTCAAGACTGTTGTGTACATAGCGGACAAATTTGAGTCCTTTCTTGAAACATCTAGTCTATCTAGATGTTTAGAAGTGCCCAATGTATGTTAAATGTAGAGGTAGTAAAATACCACTTTGTAAATATTTTATTCATAAAATTCATATGAAATACTGTCTTTGGGGAATGGGATTGTTAAACCACCTCTGAGCAGGGTGGTACTGTTTACTTGTTCTCAGTGATTTGGAAGAGGTGGGAGAGAAGCAGTTGCAAAAGGTAGTGTGCTCGTGTGTGTATATTTGGACACTTTCAGACACCATTTTTTGTAAGTTTGACATGTTTTGTTTTGCTGTGTATATAGTGTATATAATGGACAAAGGAGTCCCAATTTTGCAACATCTAGTCTCTAGGTGTTAAAAGAGGTTGCCAGTGTATGACAAAGTAGTTAAATTAGCACTTTTTTATACTTTGTGTTGAGATTCATGGGAAAGCTTGTCCTCTAAATTACTTTGGTTATGAATTTGTTCAGCTATCTCCAAGCATTGCATATGCGTGTTGTCCGTTGGACTGAAAGCAGAGAAGGAAAGGAGGAGGGAATGGTCATATTAGAAGATACCTCAGAGTAGAACCATTGCTATGTGTGCAATTTTACTTACTAAGGCTGTGTGCATGGTGGGAAGTTCTTAGGAAAAATTAATTCCTAGATATTAAGAAGCTTGACATACTTTAGAAGTAGTAGAATAAAACTTTTTGTAAATAGCTTTTTAAAACTGATGGGAAATACTGTGTTTGGAAATGGAATTGTACACCACCTCTGGACAGTATATTGTCTGTACCTGTTCATTGGGTCAGGGGAGGTGGGCGGGAAGAAATTGCAAAAGGTGTTATAGTGTGTGCTAGAAAATTTCAGCTTGCTCATTGCCCTGTATGTTATATGCATTTAACTTTGCTATACTGTATATATTATGTATATATTGGACATATGAGTCCTAATTTTATAATATCTAGTTTCTAGATATTAAAGAGGTTGCCAATGTATGACAAAAGTAGAGTTAGTAAACTAACACATTTTGTACACTCTGTGTTAAAAATCATAGAAAGACTGTCTTCTGAAAAGGACTTTGGAAGCGAAATTATAACATGACATCTAAGTGACATGTGCCTATATCAAATGTGATACAGGAGAGAAGGAACCAGAAGAAATGAAGGATTTTAGGCCAGAATGCTCCTGCTCAGAAGACACTTTCAGATATAACCATTGTTGACATGTGTGTAGTTTATCCAACACTACTATGTATATAGTGGACAAACTTAAGTCCTTATTTGAAACATCTAGTCTTTCTAGATGTTTAGAAGTGCACAAAGTATGTTAAAAGTAGAGGTAGTAGATAACGTTTTGTAGATATTCTTTTGTTAAAATTCATAATGAAATAATTGTCTTTGGGAATGGAAGGAACAAACCACTTCTCTGAGCAGGACACTTTGTGTTTGTGCTGGCTCGGGGAAGGAGGGAAGGAATGCAGAGGGCTTCATACCAGTGTTTTTGGTGAAGCAAGATTGTGTGTTGTTGTTCCTTATGTCTGTTTTGTTTTACTTTGCTGTGTATATAGTCTATATTCAAAGGACAAATGAGTCCTAATTTATAACATCTAGTCTTTCTAGATGGTAAAGAGGTTGCCAGTGTATGATAAAAGTAGTAAACTAATACATTGAGTACACTTTGTGTTAAAATCCATAGGAAAGGCTAAACTTAAATCCCCTTAGGAAGTGAAATTACTAAAATCCTAAGCATTGCAGTTGCATATATCTGACCCTTGGGTTGATAAGGTGAGAGGGGAAGGGTTCTATGTGTGTGTGCTGTATTCATTGCTACAGTATGGATAGTGGGAAATAATACTTGTTGGAAACATCTAGGCTTTCTGGATGTTTTTAAAGTGCATGCATGGCACATGGTAAAGTAGAGGCTAAAGTTATGCTCTTTTAGTATTGTTACTTCATAGTATGGTTGCATTTGGGGAATGGAATTATTAAACTTGATGTCTTGGAGAGGATGCTGTTTGACTCTGGGTAATGTGTGGTGGGGAGCACACAGAAGCTTTCTGTGCCCCATAGTTCATATTGTCTAGCCAGTTACATATGTACATTTTAGTTACAATTGCTGAGTATTAAAGGGTAAATTCTAATGCCCAAAATATGTTATAAGTAGGAAAATACTCCCTATATAATTGTCCATTTGTTAGTTTTTAGGAAGCGCTCTCTTCTGGGATGACCTTTGTTAATCTGTGTCTTGGAGCTGGGGGAGGTCTTGTACTTACATGTTACTGGAAGGGGAAGAGGGAGACGAAGATGGGGTGGGGAAGAGCTCATTGTTAGTATCTCTGTACCCGGAAGACAGTTTTAGATTCTTACCATAAGTTTCTGTGTGTGTTTTTGGTACGTACTTGTGTTCATTGTGCACAAAGTTCCTATTTATGTCTTAACACCTTAACTTCATAGATGTCCCAAAGTGACAGTGTATGGTAATAAGTAGAGCTTGATAAATTAGCCAACTTGAAAATACCTTTTTGTTCTAATTGTTAAGAAGGTGCACCATGGGCATGGAACCGTCACACCTCTGGGCAGTGTGTCAGGGCTTGTTCATCCCGCTGGCAGCAGAGGGGCGGAAGGAAGTGCACAGAGGTGGAGCAAGTGTTCCTCAGATGGACATTTTGATTTTGTTGTGAGCCATTGGTGTGTGTGCGTCCTCTGTGCTGTTACACAGTACCACCTTAACTCACTGGGAACATTACTTTAAAGTTAATATTTTAGTAGTAATCTGATGACTCTTAGAAACATGCTGGTATACTCTTGCTTATATCTACTTTTAAATCGAGCATTAAGGGAATGCAATATTTCACTCAACTCTGCCAGTATGTGTCTCCAGTGGCCTGCTGCTCTACAGAAATGTTTTCGTCCCAAGAAAGGCAGGATTACAGTTACTTTTCTACCAGGTTGAGTTGGTGTACTATATCCTTGGTTATTGAAAATACTCTTGTAACTTTGAGATTTTTGAGTTGAATATTGATGTGTGGAAAAGCACGATACATACTACGATCTTGATCACACACATGGCATGTCGTGTACGTGTACAAAGGAGTGGAAGGCCACAGCAACCCAGCTGCTTGTGACTGGATGATTTTGTTCTTGTGTTTTTGTTTCCTGTAGTGCATATATAAACTTTACAAAATAAAGGTTATTTTATGAACCTTAAAAAAAAAAAAAAAAAAAAAAAAAAAAAAAAAAAAAAAAAAAAAAAAATAAAAAGTTAAATTATTTTGAAACTTAAATTTTTAAATTGCTGATTTATCTTCTAACAAAGTATATAATCATACTCTTATCCAGTAGAACAAAGAAACTATAAGTTAGAAAAATGATAAAATAGAGGAAACTTGAACTTTTAGCCAGTCACTGGTAACATGCCACTTGGGATTTCCTTTTTTTTTTTTGTTGCTTTGTAATTATAGTTTATAGTGATACTTTCATAATGCTTGTAAGAATATTTAGTTTTCTCACCTTTTTCTGTTTTTTTTTGTTTGTTTGTTTGTTTTTGATTTTGAAGCAGGAACTTGCTAAGTTGCTGAGGCTGGCTACAAACCTATAATCTTCTTGTTTCGGCCTCCTAAGTACTGGGATTACAAGCATGCATCACCACACCTGGCTCTCAATTTCATTTTTATTTTTTTTTTTTTACTATTTATAAAGGATTATCAGAGCAATTGGCAAATTCTATTAAAGCAAAGTAGTTTAAAGTTTAAAATTTTAAAATTTATACTAGTATAAATTTTATAAAGTAGTTTAAAGTTTTAAAATTTATACTAGTTTGAGCTCACTGTTTATTGTAACTTACTCTAGATACTCATTACTTATATTGATCTTAGAAGAAAAATATAGTTTTTACTTATCTTTTAATTATTTTCTGACTTTGCGTATTAAAATTAATACAGATGTGTAGCTAAGGTAGAGTGCCTGCTTAGCATTCCTCAGGCTCTGGGTTCAATTCCCAGCACCAAAAGAAAAATAAAAAAATATATTTGACTATCAAATTGGAGGTTGAGATCAATAAAGTGTTATGCTAACTAACTAAAAAGAAATTATAAGTCACATGTAATTAAGTAATAAATATTTTTAGGTAAAGATGGCTTGTTTAGAAAAAAAGAGAGAAGGTCATTGAAATATGAAGAAGGTTTAGTGAAGGAGGTGGGCTTGAGTTGGGAAATGAAGGGTAAATTTGAATAACTGAAGAAAAAGAAAGGCTAAGGGAATGCATGCAAGAAAATTCAGAAATGTGGTTAAACCTGCAATTAAGTAGCAGACAATCATGTTGAAAATAGGCCACTTAGTGGTATAAAGAAAAGTATTGATGAATAGGCTCTGGTCTCTCTCTGAGGTTAGAGGATCATTTAAGAAGTGATGATAATAAAAAATAATAATGCAGCAAGCTCTCTGAGTGAGATTGTAGTTCCTAGGAAGTCGTTGCAATGGAAGAATGGAGAAAAAGGAGAGGTCATGATGTTTGAAGGTAAACATGTGTCCACACGAGCAATTCAAAGACCTCATAGCTGTGTTCTTACTACAGGCAAAGGCTTTTCCTGAGCATGGACTGAAGCTTAGTGAACACAGGAGAGAGAAGAAGCAAAGGCACCTCTATGGTTTGTCACGAGAAGAGTGGAGATCTCCTTTTACAAGAACAGAAGTAGAACGTTAGAGCTTGGCTATGTGAGGACCACAGGCTATGTGAGGATTGGAAGAGATTTTGCCCCAAGAGTATACATTAATATAAATGCATACACACCCAAATGGAGCACACTATCATCAAAGGAAGGAAGGCTATAATTTTACATACAAAGCTGTTATGTTTCTTTGATGTATTCCTGGTAGAAAACTATGGTGCTCAAAGATATTCATTCTAGGGTTATGGAGAATATTTGTAATGTCTGAAACACCAATGAACACTTTTCTTCCAGGTCTTTGTGCTATTTTTTTAAACTTTAGGATAATGTAGTTACAGTTTTCTAAAATGTGTATCTTGCCACTTAAATTAAAGAAGTATTTTTTTCTTTTAGTTATGAGGCCAAACAAAAATGTTTTTGAAAGCCTGGAGTAGTGGCTCATGCTTGTAATCCCAGTACTGAGACAGGAGGATTGCGGTTTGCAGACAGCTTCAACTATTTATTGATGCTTTCTGCAAATTAGTGAGACCTTGTTTCAAAATAAATAATAAAAAATAGGGCAGGGGTGTAGCTCAGAGGTGGAATGCCCCTGAGTTCCAATTCTTAGTACTGCAAAGAGAAAAAAGGTTTTTTTTTGTTTTGTTTTGTTTTGTTTTCTGCAGGTCTGGGGATGGAACCCAAGGGCATTCGACCTCCAAGCTACACCCCCTGCCCTATTTTTTATTCTTTATTTTGTTTTGGGTTTTTTTTTTTTTTTTTGGTGGTACTGGGATGGAACCCAGGGACATTCAACCTCCAAGCTACACCCCCTGCCCTATTTTTTTTCTTTCTTTCTTTCTCTTCCTTCCTTCCTTCTCTTTCTTTCTTTCTTTCTTTCTTTCTTTCTTTCTTTCTTTCTTTCTTTCTTTCATTTTTGGTGGTACTGGGGATGGAACCCAGGGTCCTTCTACCTCCAGGATACATTTTATATTTTATTTGGAAACAGGGTTTCTCAAGCCAGCAAGGCTGGCTTCAAACTTGCGCGATCCTCCTGTCTCAGCCTCCCAAGCGTGAGGATTACAAGCATGCACCACCACGCCTGGCTTTTATTCTTTATTTTGAAACAGGGTCTCACTAAGTTTCAGAGGGCCTCACTAAGTACCTGAGGCTGTCCACGAACCGCAATCCTCCAGTCTCAACCTCCCAAATGCTAGGATTACAAGCGTGCGCCACCACTGCCCGGTTGAAAAAAAGTTTGTGATACATTCATACTTATTCTTCCTGAGGCCTCAAGATTTTTGCATGTTGATGTTTGTCTAGTGTTGTATTTGGGCATAGAGTGAGTGGATGTGTCTTGCAAAAATATGCAGTTAAGCTACCTAGATAACTCTCTTTGTAATTTTAATTTCATTTGTGGTGTGTTTGTGTGTGTGTGTGTGTGTGTGTGTGTGTGTGTGTGTGTGTGTGTCTTGTGGTGATGGAGATAAACTCAGGATCTCACATTTGCAAGGCAAGGACTTTACCACTGATCTACATCCCCAGTCTCAATCAGAAGAGTTTATACTCAGAAGAAAACATAACCTTGGATTCTATGTTTTATCTAGAAATACATTGCATTTTACAGGTCCATTGGTCTAAGTTATGATATAACAGGAAGATTATCCTTTTAACCTTTGAATATGGTGGAGTGTGACTTCTGCTACTGCATGTCTCTGTCTCCAGAACATGTAGCTCACGTACTTGCAATATCATGTCTCGGAACAGACTAGCATGTGTATGCTCAAAAAGTAGTGTCTTAGCTGGGTGTGATGTGATGGTGATGCCTGTAACCTTAGTACTTGGGAGGTTGGGGTAGGAGGATTGCAGATTAGAAATCAGCCTCAACAACTTAGTGAGGCCCTCAGCAACTAATTGAAACCCTGTTTCAAAATAAGAAATAAAAAAAAGATTTGGGGGTGTAGGTCAGAGGAAGCATTCCCCTGGGTACAATCACCAGTGCCTCCCACCACACACATAGTGTCTTAGATGGTGGGTCTACTTGTAAGAGGCTCTGTAAGAGAACTATTAAGAAATAATAGAAATAAATGTATATTTATAGATAAATACATATAAATACATATCATATGTAGCAGAAATATAAAAAATTTATAAAACACGGTATTATTCTGAAGTCATCTGGGAATTCATACACTCAAAAGTACTGCTGTTATAGCTATAAATATCAATGTATTTTGAAAGAGTTCTGGATAACATTAGATAGGGGAAAACCAGGCTATTAAAAAGAACTAGTGAGTGCCCCCAATGAACCTGTATTCTAATCCTGGTGATGTGAATAAAGGAAAATAGGACTAGGATATCAGAATTCATTTGCCTTCCTCAACATAACATGATCATTTTCTTTGAATGTCCACAAATTGAAATATTAGATTTTAGTAATTTTTTTAAAAAAAAACCTGGCTTTCAACAATTTTATGTGAAGTGGTGGCTATAATTTACATAAATTCTCATAAGCTAGCAATGAAAATGAGGCAATACAGGAGAAGTCTATCAAATAAAATATTCAGCTTTGCTAAATGGCTTTCTGCATAGCAGTTCATTAGGAGTGAAACATTCTGTATACAATGCTAATCAGCAAGAGCAAGGATTCTGAGCTTATCCTTCCAGTGACTGATTTATTTTAAATCACAGGCAGTGCTTGGGTTGTACTGACTCTCAGAGGAGCAGAGTCCTTCCTGGTACAGCTTCTCTTCAGATGAGAGTGGTAACTGGAGTCCTTCATAGGGGCATAGAGGCTCTAGGGGAACCTGGTGAATTGATCTCAAGGAAATAATAAACAATTCTTCCTTCTGGGCAGCAGGGCAGAGTATCATCTTTTCTCCTTATTAAAGCATGCTAGGAAAGAGTATTAAAGTTGAGGAAGACAGCATGAGGTGCATAGCACAGTTGGTAACTGATACAGAGCAAGTGCTCAGGGAAGGTTGGTTAAGTGAATATTGTTCTAGATGTTTAAAGCATTAATGTATACCACTTCTAGGTTTCTTTCTAATAGAAGGGAAGTCAGAATATTATAGTAATACATGCATATCCATATTTACAGCAGCATAATTCACAACAGTCAAATTATGGGACCAGTGTAGGAGTCTATCAACAGATGGATGAATTACAAAACTGTGGCATATACATATAATGGGATTTTACTCAGCTATAAAGAAAAACAAAATTGTCATTTGCAGAAAAATAGTTGGAACTAGAGAATATTAAGTGAGATTAGCTAGTCTCAGAAAAAGTGAATAGTTGTGTTTTCTCTCATATGTGGGAGCTAGAGAGAAATCGAATAACAAAAGAGACCTCAGATGAAGAAGTAGAGACTCCAGTGGAGTGAAGGAGGGATTTAGAGAAAAAAAGGAGGAAGGAGATGTAACGAAGGTAACAGTTTAAATAATGCTGTGTACATATACAAAATTAACAATGTCAATCTCGATGACATGGACGTGCAAGGGGAGGAGTGAGTAGTATCCTGAAGGAAATACACCAAGTGTTGTGTGCATGTACGTTCCTATCACTCTATACATTATTATGATGTATAATTACAATGGATCAATAAAAGTGTATTTAAAATATAAATAAATGAATAACTGAACATTAAACCTTGTCCTAACAACCTTGCCACTGAACTGGCAGAGTGGCAAACAAATCAGTAAAAGAAAAAAAAAACTAAAAACAAAAACAAAAAACAATGTGGTAAACATCTTATCAGGGCCATGCACTGTGTGCAGCGGAAGTAGAGAAGCCTCACCTCTCCCTTTGGAGCCAGCCAAAGACTTTTTTTTTTTTTTTATGAAAACTCAACCGAGCCTTAAAGAAGGGATTAGCATGCGTTCACTGGTAGACAGGAAGGCTATCTTACCAGTGAACCCTATAACTGTTTCAGATACACGATGCTGGTGGTCAAGTTAACACCTGTTCTGTTGAGCCCCTAACTGTTGATACACCCCAGAGGCATTATCACACAGATCCACAGGATGGGTTCCCCTTCATTCTTGCCCTCTTCTTTTCTCAAGTATTGATGTCTAGCTTCTGGATTTGTTTGATATACTAAAATTTTCTGCTCAGGTCATGTCTGTGTAGTCTGATCCTCTGTTCTGTGCCTTTTTTTTTTTTTACAAACAATTTCTTTTTACTTTCTTAGTTTCAACACTAAGAGCTTACAGTAATTTTCACTGTCAGAAAACCATGGTAACAGATGTATACTGACTTGAAAAAAACACTACAATATTTAATGAGAACTGTCTTACATTGAGTTAGAAGCACTTATCTATATATTCAAAACAATTAAATGATGCATATTTCTCTATTCTGAAGGGGCAATATTGTTAAGAAACTTCTTACTGGATACTCAAGTGTGAATTCTTTTCTCTTGAGTCCCTTTCCCTTACCTTACAATTTGAAATACTGATCAAAGTCCCCTGATGAGTGACTCTTCTATGACACAAAAGGACAAAGTTAATTAAAACCTTGGTCTTTGATTCTTGCTTTAGCCTTGCCACTTTCAAGCAGGGATGAATTTGGACCCCAAAAGACATTGGCAACACTGTAGACATTTTTGGTTCTCACAATTAGGGAGGGTTGTGATGCTCTGTGTATCAACTGGGTAGAGACTGGATGCTTGTGAACATCTTTCAATGCACAGTACATATCCTGCATAATGAAAACTTTTCTGACCCATGTGGATGTCCACTCAACTTCCGTGCATGCCGGTTGATAAACACTCATGCTCTCTCTTTCCTCAGAGAATTGCCCTTGTCTAAATAAGAATCACCTCACTGGGGAGCTTAAGTCTCCCTTCCCATCATCAGACCAAGGTCAATGACTCAAAGGCCAGCCCTGGCTTCAAGGTGGGACCCATTTCTCAGAGCAATTGATCCTTTGGAGCTGTCCTGTGGGATCTCACTGGAGCTGGTGTCTACTGGAGACACATCTTTGCTTAATTTTTTTTTACTTATAGCACTATCTTTTTTCTGTCACTCACAATTTCCTGAGCTCTTCTTCAATAAATCACTTGAACAAGTATCCCTATTTGGGGTTCTGTTCCTAGGTAACCCAACCTAAGACAACTTGATTAGAATAAAATCAAAGGCCGAAGTGTCACTTCCAAGCTCTCAGCTTTCTGAGTGGCTTGGTCTTGGTCTGTTGACCTAGATAGTAACCTGAATTTTTTTAGGTCCCACCTGATAGAGGGTAAAAATTTTGATTTGCATTAGCACAGAGGCACTGTTGCTTCTGAATCAATTCCTCTCTCGAAAATCTGCTCTTATCCTCTAGAAAATCAGAAAATGATGCTAGTAAATTCATTTCCAACTCTTTTGAGAATCTCATATATAGTCACTATCTCTGTGTAAAGGAATTTTTTTTTTGTTTCTTTTGCTATAGATGTCCTCTATGAGAACTTTGATTCTACTGCAGGAAATAAGAACTATGACAGTCAGGCACAGTCTCTGAGCAGTGCATACTAAAAAAAAGGAATGGAGTTTGGAGTTTGGCAAGTTTTCAGACATGGGTTGACATTATCTGTGGAGATATAACTACTCAGATGAGGATCCTGTGGATTGACACTCAGGGGCAGGTTTGAAGGACTGAGTCTCAGCCTGCTTCCTCTTGCTGATTAGTCATCCAGGAAGAGGCTGTTATTGATTGTTGGCTCCAAAAATGTGTTCCCCGAGACAAGCTGTCATTGATTAAACTGAATGTAGACAAGGTCTGGTGGCTACTCATTAATATGGCTTTAGAATAATATGTCTCTCCCTAGAAATAAAGATTTAAGAAAAACTCATCTCATGATGGGATATTTTTGTTTTTCTGTCATTTGTTTCCTTGTTTCCCAGATCATGGTTACTACAATAGTTAGTATAAAAAGTTGGGAACAAAATGTTAATTTTGATTGCTTGACTCTGAAATCTTTTTCCATAATCAGTACAAGAAGTCAGTTTCAAATTAGATTCATCTGTTTTTACTACAGTTCACCGTAGTCTTAAAGCACTGGGCTTTAGATGAATTTTAGATGAGGATTCTTTTAATTGTCAAACATAGGTTCTATGTTTCTGAGAATGTGTCTAATTTTTCTGTGGTACCCAATTTATAGAAACATAAACAAAGGCTCTTAAAGTTTTGTAGTATTAATTGTAATGTCCTCTCTTTTACTTATGATTTTATATGATTCTTCTCTCCTCTTTTTTCTTAGTCTAGCTAATGGTCTATTGGTTTTTGCTTATCTTTTTAAAAAGTTAACTCTTAGTTTAATTGATTTTTCCAATTTTATAGTGTTTTGCTATTAAGCCCATCATTGAATATTGTCAGTCAGGATGCAAACTAAAATGTATAGTAGAAACTTGACTATATAAGTGATGTCACAGCAAATAGAGAGTCACAGGATTGTACTGTTGCATATGCTACCAGGATAGAAATTAAAAAAAATAATTAGAAAGGGAAGTATTTCAGAAATTGTTATGGGCAAAACTTTAATTTCTGCAAAACAGAAAGATAGAGATACAGAAATTTATCTATGAATGAAAAAAAATTTTCTCCCATCCAAGCAAATAAGGCAACCTAACTGAGGAGGATGGGAGGAGGGAAGAAGGAAATTCCCTAATGTACATGATGTACATTCACAAACATATCAAAGTCAACTACTAAGCCAAACATGAGAATGAGGAAGGGGGATAGGATGGGATAAATGAGTGATATGTTCATGTATGTCTCTACCATCTTGTACTTCATTAAGATTTATGACTAAAATGCACCAATATAAAAATTCTTTCCTTTTCTGTTGCTAATGACACCATACCACAAACTGGGTAAGTTATAAATAAAAGAGTTTTATCTTGGCTTATTGTTTTGGAGGTACAAAATCAAGAGGCTGTGTCCAGTAATGGCCTTCTTGCTGGTCGAGTTCCCAGGAGTGTTGGGCACAAGGCAAGAGATGGAGTGTGTGTGTTTTCTGATCTTTCTCATTCTTATAAACCACCAGCATCCAGTCATTTGCTGTCTAGCCTAATGACTATTTACTCCTAATCACCTCCTAGAGGATATAACTCTAAATATCATAGCTTGATCAGGTGATTCAGTTTTCACTCCCTTTATACATCATGATGGGGATTAGACTCCAACATGAATATCATAGGGGAATAACTACAGCATTCTGACTCTGAAAAATTGCAAAAATTATGTAACTATATGAGATTAAACAGAGTTAACTCATTGGTCTGTTTATACTCATATATATATGTCCAATGATTTGTATCTGATAAGTTTCTTATTTAAAAGATTTGAGTGTTTAAAAATATGCCATCAACTTTTAAATGATAATTATCATTCTTTAAAATATTTTAGTTCAAGTTCAAAAGAGAGGTAGAATTCTTGTTTCATTCCCACACTTTGCTGTGGCCTGCTTGCCATTCTCTCTCAATTCTCTTTCTTTCTCTACCGCTGTCTCTGTTTGTCTGTCTGTTTGCCTGCCCATCCTTCAACACTGCCATGTGATACTATTTCAAAAACAGATAAAAACTATATAGTAGGGTTTAGATGATTTTTGGTAGTTTTAATGAATTTATGTCTTTGGATAACATGATTAAGGCATTACATACTGGGGGGCACGAAGGTGTCTCACACAGGTTCCTCTTTTAAGAAAATGCACTGCAGGGAGCATAGCTGGTTGACACTCTTCTGCATCCATTCCTTTGGTTCCACACAGCAGCCTTGCCACCTGGGTGGCTCCCATCCAGGAGCTCAGGAGTAAAAGGGCTCAATTACTGGGCTCATTCCTGCCTGATTTAGGGTTCCTTCTACATTCAACTTGGCCTGGTTGAAAAGTATTTCAGCGCTGCACTATAATCTAAAGTTTCTACTCCATTCTTCCCTGTCCCCTTTCACATCTGATAGGATCACATTTAGGGCTCAGGATAAAGGTCCTGCTTCTTCATCCTTCACAGGCTTTGCCCCCAGGGTAGCTCTGGTTTGTTTCTGCTGTTTGACTTCTGTTTATCAGAAAACCTCAGTTGATATTTACCTTTTGGCTGTATCTACTATGACATGTAGCTACATTATCAGCAATCCCAAGCCCTATTTCCCTACCATTTTCATGGTTGCTCTAACTAAGAAAGTGATGATGGTAACAGCTGGTTGTCCTGTTTCCCCAGTGTCTATAGTCGAATGCTGTCCACCAGTTTGGGTGAGGGGAGTCATCTGCGGTTGTCACCAATCCCAAGTGATTGTCATCCTAGTAGCAATCAATGGTCTCAGAATTGCCAGGAATAGGGAGAGGATGGAGGGCCTCACTCTGAGACATGTTAAGCAGGATTCTGAGTAGGATTCCTGCAAATTTGGGGTGGTTGACTCCTTTTGGAGAAATGGAACTCCTTTCAGTATAGTTCTACTTTACCCAACTGGGCTGGCATGATATGGCACAGTTTACAGTTGTTTCTTTGACTTACTATCTGCCAATTCCCTTTTAATGAATGCTTTCTTTGTATTTCTAAAAAAAACCAAGTATTTCTTTGGTTTCTATGTAGACTCTGTTGTGAAGACCTGGTTATTGATTTTTTATGTCTGTAATAATTGACTCAGTTTTGCATATTATCAAACCCTAACACAATTTTATTAAGATGATTGGCCGTTTCCCAGTTAACCACACATTTAGACATTCGTAAAAAGTTGTCAGGGAGATATGGACTCTGCACAGATATGGACTCTGTACCACTACCAATGTTCCTCATAGGGTGCAGGAGCACAGAGATTCAGAACAGATTCTTAGATGCAGAACACCTGCTCCCTATAAATGAAATGCGAATGCCAAAAAGGAAGCCAAGGACTGAAATTTCAACATAAACATTAAAATGGAACAAAGCCTTGAAATAAAGGGGAGTACTAGAGCCAGAAATAGTCTTTTCAGCCTCTGCTAAATCATAAAATTCATCACACATTGTCTTAATTTCCTGACTCTATTTCCTTCTTTCCCGTTCCAGAAAGTTTTGAATTTCAAAACTATTAAAGCAAGGTTTATCAGTGTCAGAACAACCATCTTACACAATCTTTGGTACATTGTGCCTTCTATGCAAAGTTTGTTTACCCTGTTGCCCAGCTTCGGTATAGCAGATGGAGACATTCAGATTGAAATTAAAAACAAAAAAAATTGTGTGGAAGTAATGTGGGCTTTTTAGGCAGGAGTACAGTGCCTCCTATGCTCTGCTTGCATTAATGTGGTGTTTTAATTCTGCTTCATTATGGTGGGCACACCACTTAACTCAGGTCTGCTGCTTTCCCCCCAGTATGAGAAAACCATTCCTCTACACTGCCTAGTGATTGCCACTGTGTGTCTGATTCTCAAGAGTCTGAGGGATCAAACCCTTTCTGGTCTGACTGCAGGCAAAATAACATTTATACACATGGATCTTAATTCAGCCACATGTGTCATACTTCATCCAGACAGATTTCATTATGCTAACACAAAAACGATATACCATCAAGTTTAAACATGTAGAGTGCATTATTGTTAATCCATCTTGTGTATGTCTCTTTCCACCTTACTTAGTCTTTAGAAAAGTGATGCTGACAGTTTGAAAAGCAAATAAGTGTTCCTAAAAGCAGACAAAATGCAAAGGCGCCATACACTGTGCAGGTACTCTAAGTTTCTGTTGTCTAATTATGGGATTGTGGCCAGTTGACTAGGATGCAACTGTCCACGGTCCCAGTCATCAATCTTGAATTTATGTTATTCATCAACCTAGTCTGTGTGCTGGGCTCTGAGTTTGTATTGTTTAATTAGAAGAAAAGCAAATAAAATTGAACTTAACCAAACCAAACAGAGCAAAGCAAGTGATGACTACCATTGGAGTCCTTCTAATTGAGGACAAGACAAGTGATAAACAAGCAAATTGCAAATGTTATTAGCATTACAAAATAATACAAGATTTCTTCAGTCACCTGCTACTTATGGCTTTATTCTCTCCTTATAGTGGAGAAAGACAAAGACATGTAGATATTTAATGATTCTGTAATTCAAACAAAAAGAGGGAAAAACAAATATTTTGCACATTGGTTTCTTTATGTGATTAATGAAGACAGCTTTGTTTTTACTGCTGTTTTGGGGACCAGGACTTTAGGAATGAAGACTCTGCACAGAGCTACTGGAAAGTGGCATTTCTCACAGTTGTGACCAGGGAGAGGAGCAGCTGGTGCTCAAAGGATGCAGAGAGGTGATGTCAATATCTCAGAAGAGAAATTCCAAGTAAGTTGAATAAGAGAAGGGCAATAGGATTGAAAATTTCCAGAAAAAGACACATATGTAAAAAGACTTAAGAGAAATTGGTGCACTTTTAAAATCAGAGAAAAGTTAGTAATTACTTTAAGTTTCTCATTTTTGGTTTTGGAAGACATAACATTTTGGTAAAATTGCAGTGTGCAAGAAGAAGGTGGCAGAATAGGGAAGAAATTCACATTTGAGCACTGCTTATTTAACTTTTGTACAGTGTTCCGTTTGTTATTCTGAACTTATGCAAAAGACTAATTTGCTCATTTTAAACCACTTTTATAGGAGGCATTAAGAGATGTGGAAATATAAAAAATCTTGTAATTTTATCACTTACATTTGTAATCCCTTTAATTTTTAATTTTTCATATTGTCAATTTCTGTAGTTGTGAGAAATAAAATTTTCAAGCATAAATAGATGTGAATCAATATTTATTGAATTATATAATTTTAAAACTCAAATAGCAAATTATTTTATTGATTTTATAGTACTTCTAATTAATTCAAAGAAAAACTACGTCAAATAAAACCCTACCAAAATTGTTAGTGGGAAATACCAATATAACATCAACACCCAGAGGAGCTAAATTATAATTCTGACAAAGCCAAGCAGCACCCCTAAATAGAGTATATCCCTATTTTCCAGGTATTAGAGGAATTGGAGAGAGAGGGGGGGAGGGAGGGAGGGAGGCAGAGAGAGAGAGAGAGAGAGAGAGAGAGAGAGAGAGAGAGAGAGAGAGAGAGAGGAGAACAAATAAAACAAGAGTGTACACGGGGAAGATAGAATGTATAGGAAAGGCTGACATGTCCAAGGGTCCTGGGTAGCATGAGATGCAGAAACAGGCTAGAAACTCTTTCCCCATCTTGTCATTGCATTCCACCCCTGGCAAAGGTCTGTAAGATTCCCATACCATTTCTCTCCTCCCCCCCAAAAAAAAGCTCAGTTCCCATGATGCTAGGCTGAACAGGGAGCTTCCTTATTCTGAAGATGTATTCCTTTCTTATTTAATGGGGCACTAAGAAAATGTTCACTTTCTTTGGAATGTTCCAACCCTGAATGTTCGTAGAGAGTCATAACTGCAGTTAGGAAGAGGGAAGGGGCTCCGAGCTCCAAAAATGTTTCTAATTCCTCAGTACCCTCCCCCCAAAACAAGAATATTAATCCAGAATTGATGTTTACAATAGAAAAAATAAAAAAGGATTTTCAATGTACCCCTCACCTAGCTTTAATGTAGAACTTTCTTTTTTATCTTAACTGTGGGAGTTATGGCTTATAAACAGTTGGGGCTCTGTCCAGGTCTTCAGTTCCATGATTCATATCAAATCTCATTGTAAGAAGAGGACTTGCAACTGATTTTGTAAATCCACCTCCATTAAGCATAGTTGGTAGATAAAAATGAGTGCTTAGAAAAACCGTGGAAACTTCTCTTCTTCCAGAGAGAATAGAAAGAAAAATATCACCTACCTGGGTTTTCAAAGTAGACTCTTAGAGCCCCTAATGGAAGAGGTCAGAACACATAAGACTATTATTACTTTTAAATTTTTCTTTCTCTAATCTAGCCACTTATAAAAAGCAGAGCTCAGGATAATATATCAAGTTTCCAGATTTGGAAAGTCTAGATGAATCAATATTTAAAAGAGGAAAATTAATATTCTTGTTAGTACACAGTTTTTTTCAATTATCCCTCCATTTTCACCCATTTTTAATGATGGTAATATCTCAATCTTATAATTAAAGATCAAGGTAGCTCTGCAGATAGGCTTTTGGGAAAAAGAGAATCTAGATTATTGATAATACCTTTCTGCTTAGGGTATATGTCAAAAAGCTACAAAATTGACTTTTAATCTCATTTTATCTCCATACCTTGTATTAATGCATATATATGTGTATGTGTATATGTATATATATATATGCATGCATATATGTTTATTGTCTTCTATAATCTCAGGGATCAGGCAACAAGTACACAGAATTATTTTGGGTGTTTGTTATTTTTATATACGCTATTTTTCTCTATTCCAACATCATCTGTTTTTACATATTATATGTATATGCATATATACCTATATTTATTTTCTTCTGCAATCTCAGGGATAAAACAATGAGTGGACAAAAAGAACTATTTAAGGTATTTTATCTTATTATGTTTTTTCTCTTTTCCAACATTACCTGTTTTTATATCTTCATATCTGTTACTACATTTTTTATTTTATTGTGCATATCAACAATGTAGATGAAAATATAATATCAAGGTGAGTTCTGAATCTTTTACGAGTAACAAAGGTTACTTAAAATACTTAATTACCAAAAATAAATATTCATGCCTTTCAAATATGTCTTTTGTCTCTAGTTGGCCTATCCTTTCAAAGGGCTTTGGACAAAACTAACTACAGTGTCACATCTGATCCAGAGCAGCTGGGCCCAGACACACCCTTACACTTCAGCAGGAACCTGCTCCTGCAGGAAAGGATTCAGGAATGTGCAGCTCTACAGGAAGCAGAAAAATGTATATTGTAGGTTTATTTCTCTGGTGCTTTAGTTCACATTAAAACTCTGGAAGGTGTAGGCCGATTTCAGATTCAACTTTAACAAGAGACAAGCTGGGTATTTGGACCTAAGTGTAGTCAGATTTTATCCCAGGGATTCAGTTCCAGCAAGGGCAATAGACAGATAATTAAGCAGAAGCCCAGGTACATGGACTGGGTGTTAGGCTGTGTGTATGTGTGTGTGTGTGTGTGTGTGTGTGTGTGTGTGTGTGCACAGCAGAGGAGG
Source organism: Muscardinus avellanarius (assembly GCF_963383645.1). Taxonomy (NCBI): domain Eukaryota; kingdom Metazoa; phylum Chordata; class Mammalia; order Rodentia; family Gliridae; genus Muscardinus; species Muscardinus avellanarius. The sequence goes on along the minus strand of NC_137787.1, from coordinate 136,472,992 downwards.
AGACTAGAGAGAAGGCTACAGGTGAGAGATATGCTTATACCTAGATGGTGAGACTTAATTACACCCTGCTGCTGCCTGTTGGTGCACCTAAGCCAGCTGGAATGCATGCTGCCCTGGCAAGGACTGGCTCAGTGTCTGAGCACAGTAAAACCTGAAAGTTCAATAAAGAAACTGTTTGCAGATGAGGAGCTAGAGAAATGAGGCACTATCCTGTCCATCTTTAGAGACACTCAGATCAGAACCTATCACCTTTTGTATATGTGTCTCTGGTGCATATGAGAATGCTCTTCCTTTGTTTATTATGGCTTTAATATTCTGTAGCCCATTCCACAAATTCAAAGTCATATATAAATTTTATAATGGTCCCAAGTGTGAGAGAAAATAAACTGTGATAATGTGTAAAACAAAGAAAGCTGCATTTAGTTCTATTTGTTTTGTGACTGTAAAGAGCATAGCATTTTTATCAAGATAGAAACTAAAAATATTTATCCATCCTGGGATCCATCTCCTAGAGATGTTCATTGTCACTACTTAGCCTGCATCCTGCTAAATATCTGAAGACTCCTCTATTGACTCTCAACAGGAGATGTTGTTAGTTGGACTTTTTGATGCAACCAACAAGATCTAGTATGTGCCAAAGAGAGTAAACTCTATTCTGTGGCAGAGATTTCTGATTGTCACAAATTATATTTGTCTCTCCTATGTCAGGTCGATGAAGCACCTTATTTTGTGAAACACTTATTTCCATTGTATTCTAGTACAATATACATCCACACACATATAGCGAGATGCTTTAGCATGATGGGGAAAATCCTTATTTCTTTTTTTATAACAAAATTGTTTTATTTATTTATTTTGTGGATCATATTGAAAAGTGCATACATTCAGACTGTGCTTGGTGTCCTCTCCCATCCCTCACCCTTTCCCCCTCCCAAAGATGAGTGTCCAGGTTAACCATGCTACATTCATACTTTTACACATATTTGGATGTAGCTCCTCCATTAATCAACCTCAGCCTTCTTCCTCTCCTATCCTTCCATTTCAGCTTTGCTGAGGTTTCCCCTCCTTATCTGGAGTCCCTCTGGTATTCCTAATACTCCCTAGTTTGGGCATATTAGAGAAAACATATATCCCTTTTCTTTCTGTACTTGGCTGGTCTCACTTAACATAATGTTCTCCAGGTCTTTCCATCTTTTTGAGAATGACATGATTTTGTTCTTCTTTATAGTTAAGTAGAATTCCATTGTGTGTATTTCCCATAATTTTGCAATCCATTTGTCTGCTGATAGAGACCTAGTTTGGTTCCATATTTTGGCTATTACAAATTGTGCTGCTATGAACATGGGTATGCATATGTTACTGTAGTTCTCTGATTTCAACCCCTTTGGAAAGATACCCAGGAGTGGTATAGCCAGACCCTACAGTGGATCTATTTCCAGTTGCGAAAGCACCTTTTGTATTCTCTCTCTCTCGTATTGGGGATTGAAGCCAGGAACACTCTACCTCCAAGTTACAGCTCTAATCATTTTTATTTTTTATTTTGAAACAGTCTCTCTAAGTCTAAGTTGCTACCGGTCACACTAAGTTGCTAACCTGCAACCCTCCTGTCTGAACCTGCCAAGTATTGGGATTACAGGCATACACTACCCTGTCCATCTGATTTAGGGCATCTCTTGAAATTAGTTTGGTGCTGTGTTTTACTGTGGGATGTAGGCAGAGGGGATGTACTTAGTTTCTGACCCTGGTAATAAATCCAGAACATCTTAATTTCTCTCATATGGGGAATGTGAAAAAATGGAAGAGCCCAGATCACTGAACCACATCTAACAACTACATGATTAAGAAATAGACTTTTTGATGCATCTGGGGAAGGTGGAGAGAGAATCAGTGAAGGAAACACTTCCAATGAAATTGCATACTAATGTAAAATTTTTAATGCCAATCTCAATATCATGTTTAGCGAAGAAGATGGAGTGGAGAAGGAGCCAAGGGAAGCTCACCAAGTGCTGTATGCATACACACAAGGATTTTTTGTGATAGACCACTGAGATTTGGGAGTTGATGTAGCTTCTATCCGTCAAGAGGGGCAATTCCTCTTGTTAATGGAGAAGCTATGTAAATTTACTGATATCCACTGACTCTAACCTCCTGGAGTTTGGTTAAATTTCACAGGTTGAGGACACACTCTGCTACTTCAGACACTATCTACACGCTTAGGAGGGTCCCAGGCAACCCATAATTCTGCCCAATTGGCTTCATATTTGAGAGGTCTAGCTACCTCCTCAGGTTCATTAATTTGTTACAATTACTTATAGAACTAAAAAAAATTCTATGCTTATGACTACAGTTGTTATAAGGGATGGACTAGTTAAATGAAGAGACACATGAAGGTCTAGAAGGGTCCTAAATGTAAAACTTCCAAGTATTCAGGATATATCAAAAACAGCAAATTATTGTGTGTCATTAACCAGGGAGCTCATCTTTCTTTAGAGTTCAGGGTTTTTATTAGTTTCATTGTGTAGGCAATTTTTGAATTATTGGCCACATGATTGTATTAAACCTCAGCCTTTCCTTTCTTCTCAAAAGGTCAGACTGATATTCTGAGGCTCAAAGTTTCTTTCCTCTAACTACAAGGTTGGCCTCTCTTTTAACTCTAGCCCTTATCATGAAGCTATCTAGGGGCCTACCATGAGTTTCCTTGTTAGCATAGGCTCAGGTGTGGTTTAAAGTCTCACCATTAATGACAGACATTCCAAGCACGGGAAATTCCAGGGGTTTAGAAGTTCCCTATAAGGATTCAGAGATAAAATTTAGTGAAGTTCTTTATTACGCAGTGCTAAATTCTAGTTTATCACAAAAGCCTATTTCTTAATCATATAAGATTGTATGGTCATATAAGATTACACTTATGCTATATTCTATTGTCATATGGACCAACTGTGATACAATGTGGAAGGGACCACACAGAGGTACAAATGCAAAACAGCAAGGATCTCTGGGAACCATCTTGGAAACTGCCAACCACACCTTCTATTAATGAAATAAAAACATCCACACCTTATATATGGATTTCCTATAAAATTTTATTTAAATTATTAAACATCTTTGATAAGTATTCTGAGGCATAAAGTGAAATATAGCAAATTAAAATGTAAATTTTTCCATCTGGAGAAATGAATTATGATGTGTGGTTGAAAATTATCATTAATTCTACTTAGTTTGCAGATATCAGTAGGTGAGATAGAATTAATGAGAATGTGAAATTCTATTGCTTTGACATACTTTTCTAATAATATTAAATTAAATATAAATAAAAATTGTGTAATATAAAAGATTTCAAGATCAATGGAAGAGAAACAAAGAGAATGAATACAAAACAACAACAACAACAACAAAAACCCTCAAGTCTTTTCTTTCATTTGGCCCTCAATTTTTTTGGTCAATATGACTGAGGTAGGAGTAATTTTTCAGCTTGATGCAATCAATTTTCCTGTCTTCCTAATTTGGCAGAGACATTAACTTTAAGTACAATCTTTCCACTTAATTGCAAAGTAAGAGACTTAAGGAAGTTTAAGACCAACCAGAATTAATCTTTAACTAAAGTTAAAATAGCAGCACAGTCATGTGGCTCAATAATTAATGAATACAGCACATTTGAATAAATATGACCTTTATTTTTTAATCAAATTTGAACCAAAGATTTAAACCAAATGGCCTTGGATGCTATCATATCACATACTTAGAAAATTTAATTAGAACATCCTGTTTGAAGATTAAATATGCAAATTTAACTTATTTTATTTCTTATTCACTTTTTTTTAGTTCTCAGAACTAATTTTTCTTTTTTTTTAGTTTCGTGGTATAAGCTTTTGTTTAACTCTATTCACTCTTTTTTGATAAGTAGCCTTTGGAAATGACTTAAAGAGTCAGAAGAAAGTATACTCTTTTATAGAAGCCATTTTTATATTTATCCATGAATAGCATAATTATTTTAAGGCAAAAGTAACATTTTCTTTGCTTTTGTTCCTTAAACACACAGTGCCATAGAAATCTCTCAGGAAATACAACTTTATGGGTTTGGGTCGCCTTTAAGGAAATTATCTAAAAGCATAAATTAGATTATTTTTAAATCGTCTAGGATTGGATCTCAGTAATTGTCTGGTTGCATGGATGAAACTTAGGTGGAGGACATTATGGGAATCAGTAGAGTTTGTATGAATTACTGTATTTAAATCCATGAGAAGACAAAGCTCAAGGGCACTTGAAAATAAATCAAGCAGGGAATGAAAAAAAACATACAATTATAACTTGATGACAAGGGAAAAGAAGCATTTTCTTGCCTGGATATTCAGATAACAGATTATGTGGTCCCAGGGAAACAGGATTCATGTATCAAAGCTTCTCAATATAACTATAGTCATGGAGTCATTTGGATTTAGTAGATTCTGAGATATGGTGCTACACATTTACCCGAGATTTCATTGTTAGAGATATAAAGAAATTCAAGTCTAGTCCAAGAATTAAAAAATCTGTAGGCAATCTTTATATCTTTCATCAGTTTTCATTCTGATGAAATCTAGGAGACTGCTCGGGGGATAAATCAGTCCACAAGGGCATGATAGCATGACTTGCAGTAGTAGTGATAGGAAATAGAGTCTGGACTAAAAAACAACTTTAAAAGGCATCCCATCTGTGCAGGAAAGCTGTTTCCAGAAGAGTGGATTAAGTGATGGTATCTAGACTAGGACTCGGAATCACTTAAGAATCACAAAAAGCAGCAGCAACTATCATTCGACCGCTTTCTATAGATAAGAATATAATCTGCCTAATGGAGAAATAAAGAGAAAATATATGTCAGTTTTTACTTTCAATATGAAGGACAATTCATAAATAAGCATAAATTGAGTGACAGTGGAAATGTCCCCAGGATGTGTAAGATTAAAGTTTGAGTAAGTTTATAGGTGTAGGAATTTCTGAAGGAAGAGAGGAGTCTTTGGATAGAGAAGAGAGATGATGTTCACTTCAGTGTGGGAACAAGGGCCTCAGAAGATGACAGGGATAAGACTGCAAATGTAGGTTTGGGGGCTGATTACATATGGTGACATGTAAATAAAAGCAAAGGTATTTAGTCCTTTTATTCTAGAAAGTTCTCAGAAGTGGGAACAATTTCACCGGGATTAGTAAACAGCTAACCTTCAGAATGAACTGCAGGCAGAGAAATCAAGGTTTGAGAAACAGGAGGCTATTGAAGTAATTTAGGATCAAAGAGATTTAAATTTTCATGAAGGGAATCATACAAAATTGCTGATATTTGACCATGAAATGTATGTAGGTAGCTTGGAAAAAGGTGCCGCTACACACAGAAATAAGAAAAAATAGAAAAGCTAAGAAGTAGACAAGCACAACTTGAAAAGTCCAGTTTTAAGTGTATTTTATTTGATGTCGTGAGTGAAAATTTCCATTGGTGGCCAAGGAAATGGAGCTCAGGACCAAGTCAAGGGTGGAGATGTAGACCTGGAAGTTTACCCTCTAGCAAGGAGCTTTTTGAGACCAGGTGAATAGGATCTTTGAGGAAGGAGAAATAGGTTGTGAACAGAGTAAAATGAAAGACCAAATTTATTTATTTATTTATTTATTTATTTATTTATTTATGGCACTGGGGATGGAACCCAGGAGCTATACCCCCAGTCCTATTTTTTATTCTTTATTTTGAAACTGGGTCTCACTGAGTTACAAAGGGCTTCACTAAGTAGCTGAGGCTGTCCTTGAACCGCAATCCTCTGGTCTCAGTCTCCCAAATGCTGTGATTAGCATACCAGGCTAAGACCTACTTTAAAGGCGAGGGGAGAATGGAGGATGAGTGGTCAGAAATAGAAAAGGAAAGGGAGTCATTCAGGAGATTCATAGATAATGTGGAGAGAAGACCAGTCATTGGATTTAATGATTAGTTAACTTATAATATTTGGGGGATCCTCTGCAGGAGTAAAATGGATTGAAGCAAGACCGTTGAGGACACAGTCTTGGATAAAGATGGTGATGACCTTCTCTGAAAGAGGGGACAGTACTGGGCCATAAGCCTGGCTTCTTTATACAGGCAAAATTCACTGCCTTCTGTGGCTTCTCCCCTGAGAAGGCAGAGAGGGGCATGCTTGGCTTTGTGGGTGTTTGGATTTCTCCACGGTGCTCAACATTCTTTACCTTAGAGCACTCCAGGATATAAATGAACCTGTCTTAAAGAATTTCCAAGTTACAGTTAAGAATGAAAGCCATGTTTACTACATTAGTATTAATTGTGTTCTTGTGGATTCCCGTCCCTCCCTTGGCTGCCAGGCCTGAAGCATTCACAGCCAGGTGCAGGGCCTGTGGTGACATTTTGCATGGCCTGAGACTGCCAGGGCCCTTGGGTTAGGGGAAGAGATAAACATGACAGAAGCTGGCACATGCAATTGTGGCCTGGAAGAAGCTCCTTTGTTCTTGGCTTCTGTTTAACCCAAACAGCAGAAATTTAGTTACATGCTATCCATAGCAACTAGCACGATTCAGTAAATGATCTTCTTAACTTCAGCTTATATATTTCTTTATCAGACATTCTCACAGTTTTTGGTTTTATAGTTGTTACTTTTGTTTTTACCAATATACACATACATATGTGTGTGTATGTGTGTGTGTGTGTGTGTTGATGTTGCTAAAAACTATTTTAGAAAGGTTTTATTATAGGAGAAACTACCATGAGCAAATAGTAAATAAAGCTTATTACCATCTGGAGAACATAAAAATAAGAAAATTAACTAGACCCCATTTACTTTGCCATATTCAGTTGTGCCTCAAGTCCCAATCTTAGCAATTATATGTTTTAGAGGCTATACTGACAAAGAACATTTTCATAAATTATTTTCTTGACTTTCATATGATTGCATATGTAACTGTAGTATTAATTTTTTTTGTGGTACTGAAGATCAAACCCAGGGCCATTCTAGCTCTAAGCTACAGCCCAGCCCTGTTTTTTTTTTTTTTTTTTTTTTGAAACAGTGTCTTGCTATGTCACTGAGGGCCTTACTAAGTGGCTGAGGCTGGCCTCACAACTGTGATCCTCCTGTCTCAGCTTCCCAAGTACTGGAACCACAGATGTGTGCCACCACATCTAGCTTAAACTAAACTTTTAATTTAAATTCAAATTAAATCTTAGTATTGCATTGATAGTTCTTTTTCTAGTAGCAAATATATAGAAATATGACTTTATAGCATTTATACATAATACCCTTGTTATGTTTCAGAAGTAGCCCTGACTCTTGAACAACATCTTCCAACTTCTTTAAAGGTCATTTCTGATTTCTCAGTAAGCTGCTGCTAGTTCCTCAGCATTACCAGCATTCTTTTTGCCCAACAGGCTTATTCATTTTTTAAGATGTGTTGATGGATGCAGAAAGCGAACCATAGAGAACATAGATTTAATATCTTCATATAATGCAATTTGGATTGCAAAAGAATATTATATTTTACCATGATAAGACCATTAGAGTCTACTGTTGTGAAAAAGAAATGTGAAAACAGAGTTTTTACACTTGAATAATATAATTAATATTACACTTGAATAATATAATCTGGTCCTTGACGAGTTTATAATCTTAGAGCCTACATGAAGCACATTAGTATACACAAAAGTCATATAAATGCATGCTATGGCAATGAAAAATGCAAATTGAAATAAACTAACAGAAAACACAGTTTTGTACCTTCATATATACATACATGTGTGTGTGTGTGTATGTGTGTGTGTGTGTGTGTGTGTGTGTGTGTGTGTGTATTATATGTGAGTCACTAATCTTGACTTTGCTATTCAGGCATCATAGTCTCCTGAGTGTCAGCTGCTGTTGCAGACAATGGGGATTCAGCGCAGGGCATTTATACACTCATGGAGTGTGATGTAAATGTGTTTATGCTCTCTCTGTATGGAAGACACTGTGCTAAGCAGTGGATGCTGGAGGCTCTTAGCCTTAACATCAGAGTTCAGGAAGAAGACAGACTTCCAAACACTTAAGTAGGTACAATAATAGCATGTACTAAATAGAGAAACCCTTAGTCACATATGTATTTAGAGGAAGACATCTATTTAAGAGAGTATTATAGGGAAAGCGTGTGTGTGTGTGTGTGTGTGTGTGTGTGTGTGTGTGTGTGTGAGTAGGGATCGAAACTAGGAGCATTCTGCCTCTGAGATACACCTCCAGTCCTATTTTTTTTTTAATTTGAAAATAGGGTCTTGTTAATTTCTAAGGCCTTCACTAAGTTGCTGAGGTTGGCCTTAAAGCAGCAATACTCCTGTCCCAGCCTCCCATGTACTGGGATTATAGGCATGCGCTACCACTCCTGGATGAAAAGTGCCATCTTAAATAAAGCTGGTAAATATACTTTAGCTAAAAATCCAGGTGCTCAGAAAATCCACATGGCACAGGACATTAAGTCTAACTCTCATTGTTGCCTCCATTTCAGGGCTGGCAAAGCTGAAAACCGTTAGTGGCAAATTCCTCCATATCCTAAGGAAGTCATGAGAACGTCTTTGAGGGACGTGTTTATACTTTTCACTGGACAGTGCTGGCTCAGCCATTCCCCATCAATCCACACTTTATTAGACGTGTGTTTATAGACACTCTCTAGGAAGAACAAATAAGAACTTAGCTCTGTGGCCCCAACTTGATCATTGCAAGATATTTCTGTGCACGCTGCATAGGCCAAGTAAATTGTGTTGTTATTGTGCAGTAGCACAATAACAGAGATTAATGATACTTAGTTGTTGTTTTGTGGATAACTAAGGTGTTGATTATTCTCAGAAAACACACAGATAAACTGTCCCAGTCTAGTCTTCACTCCCAGGCTATGCTGTTTGATCAGATAGTCACTCATCAAGCTCCGTATCTAACATAAATGCCTGCCATGGTTCTCCACAGTGTGTATCAAAGAGGTGATCTAGAATTGTAAAATTGCTCAGCCAACCTTTATTTCAGAGAACTTCAAACAATTTCTTCAAATAGTGTTTGATCTTTTTTTTTTTTTAATTTTGGGCGGTTCAAAGTCCTTTATACTAAATAAAAATACAACTATGCTAATTTTATAACAGGCACTTACAGTCATTACTCAGTCCCCACAATTATTTTAGAAAACAAAATATGTGTCTTGGTTACAAGAAACAGCTGCTGCCTGAAAGGGAGGAGCCCGCTGCTGTTTCAGCTCTTGGCATCAGATGAAGGTTTCCATTTTTCTCTCCAAAATTTGTCCTCTTTGGATTAAAACAAAATGGTGAGGAAAACTTTGTCTTAACAAATACTTTTTTATTCCATTATTTTTTAATTGTCTACTGGTAGAAATTCAACAGACAAAAGTTTATCTGTTCAGTGTTACAATTAGTTTTTTTGTGTGGTACTGGGAATTAAACTTGGTATGTTATATCCCTGAGCTACACTTACAGTTTCTCCTCTTTAATTAATTAATTAATTAATTAAGCGGTATATCCAAGATACATGGCCTCCCTTTTTATTTATTTATTTTTAATTTTGAAAGCAGAGCCTGGCTAGGTTGCTGAGAGTTTCTTTTTGTTGCTGAGGCTGACCTCAAACCTATGATCCTCCCATCTCAGCCTCACAAGGGAGATTGTGTGATTACAGGTGTGTATCACCATGCCCAGACTACTTTTTTATTTTCAAACAGGGTCTTGCTAAGTTTCTGAGAGTTTTGCCAAGTTGCCTGGATAGGCTCAAACCTGCAATCCTTTTATCTTAGCCTTCCAAATATTGGAATTACAGGTGTATGCCACCAGGCCAAGTTTTTTTTTTTTTTTTTTCTTTTTAAAGTGATACTTTGACTGGAGTTTCCTCTACTCTACTGTATCAGGTTAATGCGAGGGACAGTCAGATCAGTGAGGTTAGAAGACAGCCATTTACCAACTAAACCAGATTGGAAATAATGTTATTTTTCTTGAAAGTAGTAGTTTTCAAGCTATGTTCTATGAATGCCTGGGATTTCTTGCTATCCTTGTAAGGAGTTTTCAAGGTTCCTACTACTTTTATTGTAACACTAAGACATGATTTCCCTCTTGTAACGTATTGGCATTTTTCTGGAGGGGCAAAAGAAGCAGGAAAAACTCTTTGTGCCTTCATATCTACAAACAGAGTGCATCCAACTATACATGTAGGCATGTTTTATTTGCCATAACCACAGTCTCACTTAAGAAAATGAAAAGTAGTATAAATTACCAATTTTGTTAAGCTGTAATTCTTAAATACTTGTGGTTTATTGATAGTGTTAGACAAATGGAAGTTATGCATGAAGCATGTCTGCTCCATCTCAAAATGTGATTGATATTTTGAGGAAAAATACTTCTGCGATTCTTTTGAGTTGCAAGCTGGATGAGCCATTTTTGTCTTCTTTTGTTGTTGTTCATGGAACACTCTTTTAGTTGAAAGGATAACTGGCAGTTATCCTTTATTATATCCCAACTCCAGTTATTCAGACTTGGATATTTGAAAGATATTTTCTTGAAAATGAACGAAATGAGACTGTCATTTCAAGCAAAACAAGGGATAACATTTTTTGACAATGATAAAATATGAGATATCAAGAAATAATCAGTATTTGGCAAAACTTGTAACTAACAAACATGATTATTCACTGTTGGATAATGAAATGCATCAACATTTGGAAGACTCGGTGAATCAACATTTTACTAATGATCAATGCATATTAAAATCATTCGTGGACAAGTATCTGTTATTCAAGATATACCAACAAATTCTCCATTAAAGCAATTTTATTCTTCATTGCAAGTAATCTGCAAGAGGCTATACATTACTGAGATTTGACATCATATTAAACAATATTTTCCACACATAGTTGAAAAAGGCTATTAAAATACCTCTACTTTTTTCAACTTCTTGTGTGTGTGAAGCCAGATTTTCTTCCTATACTTCAGCCCAACAAGAGATCACAGCAGACTGCATGCAGCAACGTGCCTAAGACTCAACTGTCTTGTAATATGTTAGACTTTAGAAGATTGGCCAGAAATGTAAAATATCATCATTTGCATTTTGAAAAATAGTGATATTTTATGAACATGTTACTTATGTTACGTTAATGGGTCATCATTATTATAAGTGAATTAAACCAGTCTTTAAAAATCTCAAATTTTATTTCTAATATTGTCAATACATAAAGAGATGACCTACAGATATAAAAGATCTTTGAGTTTCTTAATAGATTTTTAAGAGCATAAAGAGACCAGAGAGCCCAAACCAAAACCCAAACATGAGACCTATTCTCATATGGGAACAAGTAGCAGTTCATTAAAAAAAACAATGGAGAGCCGGGCGTGGTGGCGCAGGCTTGTAATCCTCACACTTGGGAGACGGAGACAGGAGGATCGCGCAGGTTTGAAGCCAGCCACGCTGGCTTAAGAAACCCTGTTTCCAAATAAAAATATAAAAATGGGTCTGGGAGTGTAGCCTGTAGGTAGAAGGGCGTCCAGGAACCCCAGTACCACCAAATAAATAAATAAGTAAATAAATAAATAAATAAATTAATTAATTAATTAATTAAAAAACAATGGAAGAAATTTGAGATCTCATCATTGAGGGACATGTATTGGGAGTTATCAACATCATGCTAAAGAGTAGTATTATTCTTACTATAGAGATCTTAGTGTCTGATGCAGGGAAATAATTAAATGAGTCAATATAGCAGGATGCAATGTTATGAAAGTTCAAATAAGAGACCCTGAATTGGAGTCCCCCTGCTTCATCATAGACCAATGGCTTTTATCACTGGGCAAATTATTTAATTATCCATTCCTCTGTTTCTTCTTTTGTGAAATAGAAATAAAAAAAAAACAATACTTATTACCTCTTAGCTGGATAAACAGTTGTATATCTTAACTGAGATAATGTGACCAGAAGGGTGATTTCATTGTAGCCATCCTTCATGAAATGCTCACCATTATTCTGCTGCTTCTTGTCCCATCCCGTCTCCCACTTCTACGCTACCGTGTCTCAGCTTTCAGTGTCAAATATTTTAAATGAAAAAAGCAACCCCTCCTTCCAGAGCCTGTATTCCCAAAAGGACGAGGCAGGAGGTTTGCAGGTTCCAGATCAGTCTAAGCAAATTAGAGAGACCCTCAAGCTCCTCAGGGAAAAACTGTTTCAAAATTAAAAAAAAAATAAAATAAGGCTCTGAGTGTAGTTCAGAGCTAGAATGACCCTGAGACCAATTCCCAGAAACACACACACACACACACACACACACACACACACACACACACACCACTCCCTTTTGTATTGAAAAACATTTATTCTCCAAGGTCTTCTAGCAGACATGTAAGTACAACTGCAGGAAGTGTTTAGTATGTCAGTAACTAATGATAAATAAACCTGGGAATTTCCAACACAATGATTCCAATAAAACAACCCTATGTGAAATGTGCCTAAGGAAGTAACATACACACCAACTTAATTAGCAGTAGAACCATGCTTAGTACTTAAATCTTTACATTTTTTTAATGTTCATAAATCTTTACAAATAGGTTAGAGCCTTGAGACATTTTTCGAGGTTTAGGAAATTTTTGGACACTATCCAGGATTTATAATACCAGAAGAGGAAAATTCCTGCACAGGGGCAAGGATGAAAAGATTAGCACAGCAAACAGAGATTTTGTAATGAAGGTTTTTCATGTTAGGATTTATAGTAAACTAACTAGGTATGTGTTTACCATTTTTTGACTTTACTCCTGGTGTTCTTTTGGCAGGCACTGAAGGAATGAAATATTCTCATCGGAAGGGATAAACACAGGGCCTTATTCTCCACCAGAGGAGCTATTAGGAGAGAAAATAATCGAAAGGAAGGATCTTTATTAAACCAACCCTCTGGCATTTGTCTGGCTTCACAGAATTTTCCCCAAATCCAACTTTCATGCCCCCAATTTTTCCTCCTTTGCCAGAAAGAGGAAAGAATGAGACCCTAAACACTGTGGGAAAAGAGATATGACTTCAGAAATTCACTGTAATGTATGAGACCCTCCATTCCACAGCTAGATTATGTTCCTACCTACAAAATCCCATAAAGACAAAAGGAGTCTTTCGTGAGTATGTTAGTTGCTCAAATATCACGGGCTAAAATGAAAAGGTAGACAAACATTATTTTATGCTATTACTATATCAGAAGGCATTGGGCAGGCCTTTTAAAAGAGCTGTGTGCCTCCAACACATCATCTCTCATGGGAATGTTTTCTTAGGTGTTAGACCACTTTGATATTACTAAGGAGGGAAAGATGAGAGTATGTCAGTGTTATCTCCAACACTGCTATTAAAGTGCATCTAAATTTTGGATGAGGAGCATTCTTATTTTATGTTTAACAGGAATTTAATTGATCTAGTTGTACTAGTACTGTCTAGTACTAGAATGAGAAAAAATTATATGAGATTTATTATATTGTACAAACTTTTCTCTAGGGATTAGAAACAGTTGTTGCTAATTGGCTATTTTACAGAAATTAGACTTCTTAAATTTATTTTGCTTGAACTTTACTCCTTTAATTTCTGTTTTAGTTTTCTTCTATTATGTATCCTATTATTTTTTCGGTCATTTTCTTTTTTTAGTCTCTTTTCTACCCTCCCTTCGTATTCATGTATTTATAAGTTCTCTATTTTACCATCTATTTTTGCATTGCAAATGCTGGCCAAATTTCTTCTTTCTTTTCTTCAAACTCATCTATTAAGAATGTGTTTAGTGGTAATTAGTTTAGATGCCAAATTGGATTACAAAGGCAATTTAGGATGTTTTTCTCTAAATTATGACTGAGAAAAAAGAAATGGTTTCAGTTTGAGGGAATATTGAAATAGTTTCATTTAAGAGACACTGGAAGAAAACTTCTTCCTATCAGAATATGAATGAATATAATATTTTCCCATTTTTAATGTTTCACAATAGAGCATGCATTCAATGAATATTGAAGAGTTTAACAAAGTAAATGATCAAAACGTAGTCATAAGGTATTTATAGTTCTAGTCACTAATGAGTATTCAATAATTGTTTGAACTGAACCAAATATTGAAGTCAAGAAAGAAATTCCATACTGGAAGTCCTTAAGCACCTGGCTGTATCAGAGCTCTAGTTCAATGTTCCAGTGCAGACACTGAAGCTCAGAGGGAATGATGAATGGCTCTCATTGCATAAATAAATAAGGTAGGAATGCTAAACTATTACTTTGAGTGCATGCCTTAAAACCTATCCAGTTAATGACCTGAAAAGACTTTTTGCTTGGTTATTGTACTTCACTTATCATATCAAGTGAATTCAAGACTGTTTTTGGTTGTGATTTTCTGATACAAAACAGGAAAATAAATCGGTGTAAAGTACATTATGGCTATGTTCACATTATCTACAATATCTGACTGTACAAGTTTTATCTCCTTTATTCATCCAAAGATCTCTGAAATGAATAATTTTTTTTTTTTTTTTTGGTGGTGCTGGGGTTCCTGGAAGCCCTTCTACCTCCGGGCTACACTCCCAGACCTATTTTTATATTTTTGAAACAGAGTCTCTTACGCCAGTGCAGCTGGCTTTGAACCTGCAGGATGCTCCTGTCTCCGCCTCCCAAGCGCAGAGATTACAAGCGTGCGCCACCACGCCAGGCTGAAATGATTAATTTTTGTACTAAGGATTGAATCCAGGTGTGTCCTAATTTTAAGCTATACTCTCAAGCTCCCCGAATCTGAATAGTTGATGAGGCTGGCCTTGTACCTGCAATCCTCCTGTCTCAACCTTCTACATATTAGAAGTACAAAGTCACTTCCTTCTTGAACTTTTTACCCTGAGGAAAAACAATTTATAAAAATATCTAAACTTAATTAATGAATGATGATTTCATGTTTTTACAAGGGGACCTATGGATACGAAGAGCAAATGAGAAAAACTTGTATCTATTGTATGCTGTTAGAGGCATTTTTTTTGTTTGTTTGTCTTTGGTACTGGGAATTGATCCAAGGGGTGTTCTACTACCAGCCTTATTGTATTTTTTATTTTGAAGTAGAGTCTCACCAAGTTTCTGCGGGTCTCAATAAGTCGTTGAGACTGGCCTCAAACCTGTTATCCTCCTGTGTCAGTCACCCAAGTACTTGGATTACAGGCATGAAACACCTTGCCCAGCTTAGAAGCACTTTAAATTTGAATTATAGGTGATCACCCAAAACCAGTCAGTTTTCAACTTTTAGTGAATATTTACAATGTATAGAACTCTAGATATTTTAGAATTTACAGAATAACTGGGAGAGAAAGATCATATCCATTTGAAGGATAAATAATAAATTGAAAGATACACAAACAAATTTAAGTCCAGATTTCATGTCAGTATGGGGTTATAATTACAATGTTGTGGTCAAAGGTAAAGAGAATAACCTTAATAGTGTATCAAGAGGTTTTGTTGCTGTGTACTCATATAAAGATGCCATCTGCATAGTAACCTTGGAGGGCATTGATCATAAACATTATTGTGTCTGTTAGTGTTAAGAACCATTCAAGGTCAGGGATCTCAAAATGTCTACTGACAATCAATGTTGGCAAGTTATAACTAAAATTAGTGCAAAATATTCTACAACATTAGCATTTTTTAGTTATTATGAATTATTTTTTTCTGTTCAATATTTTATTTTTTAAATTTATTTATTTTTTAATTGGTGCATTGTAATCATATATCACAATGGAATACAAGATTTGAGAGGATATACAAGCACACATCATCCAATTAGCCCTCATCCAGCCCCCATCCCATTCCCTCCCCCTCCCTCAATCCCATGCTTGTTTGGTGATTAACTTTGATACATTTATGTACCTCCTGCGTTTTAAAGAGGCTCCATCCTCCCCTATTCCATACCTTCTGATTGGTCACCTTAGTTGCTGCCCTTTCTATATCTCGACCTCTTCCTGTTGCCCCTTTCCTCCTAGATATTGCTGATTAGGGGAAGCATCTGATTTATATTTTCTGCGATATTTCTTTGTGCATGCCGCGTTGCAAGTACCGATCTCACTCTTGATGGCACTAGTAGTGGCCTGGTTACCCGGTGGACTGATCCAGACCTCTCTGGCTCAAGCAGCAGCCTGGCACCAGCCTAACCCTTTGGCAGGCTCTGATCCCAGCCTCACTGGCCCCAGCATTGGACTAACCCCTCGGCAGGCTCCGATCTCGGCCTCGGAGGCCCCAGTAGTGGCCTTGCCTCACGGCAGGCTCCGATGTCAGCCATTGGCCCCGGCACCGGCCTAACCCCTCGGTAGGCTCCGGTCACTACCTCGAAGCTCCAGCACCAGCCTTGCCTCACAGCAGGTTCCGATCCTGGCCTTGCTGGCCCCAGGACCGGCCTTACCCCTCAGCAGGCTCCGATCCTGGCCTCGAAGGCCCCAGCACCGGCCTTGCCTCACGGCAGGCTCTGATCCCAGCCTCACTAGCCCCAGCACCTGCCTAACCCCTCGGCAGGCTCTGATCCCGGCCTTGGAGGCTCCAGCACCGGCCTTGCCTCATGGCAGGCTCCAATCCCAGCTTTGCTGTGTCCGTCGCCGGCCTCACCCCTCGGCAGGCTCCAATCCGAGCACCCTCTTCACCCAACCAATTGTCCCACATTCTCGAGGGTGCATGGTGCTAGCATTCTGCCTCTGGGTTATTATTTCAAAGGTTTCAGGTGTAATGCATCAGTTCTCTGCTTCCCCTGAGTACTAGCCACTGCAATTGCCACTGCCTCCACCATTTCAAATCTTTCCGAAGCTCTTTTTCCACTCTGAATGTTGTCCAGTGTTCCTAAGCATGCGTGATGGTAGCATTCGACATTTGGTGTAATTTCTCCAAAAAAAAAATAAGGTTGGTAGAATCCGATTTCTGCTTCTCCTGAATACAAGTCTCCACCCTCATCGCGGAGACCGCTTTCAATACCGCCTTTCTCCTTGGTCTCCGCTAAACTCTCTCCTTACAGATGATGTCCAAGATTCTTAACAATATAGAGAAACAGCAGTCCTCCTTCACAGGGAATTTTCCCATAAGTTCCAGTGCATTTGGATAAGTTTTGTCTGCATCTCCAGTATCCTGGCATCTGCCACGGCCTTCTTAACCCCTCTCTGATATTTTTCTTTTTTCTTTTCCTTTTCCTTTTTTTTTTTTTTCCTCAATAAGAGAAGACAGTATGTGTGGTTTGAGGAGGTAGTGGGGTCAGGCACTCAGTAGCACTATGACCTGGCCCGGTTTTCCCATGGGTCCAGTGTGCTCCATACTACTCCGCCTGAGGCCCAGAGTCCTGCGACCCTGGCCCAGGCTGTTCCATGGTCTGGCGTGCCCTGCCCGGCCCCTGTCCAGGACTCAAGTTCTTACTGGGCCCAGTTTCTCCAGGGGTCTGGTGTGCTACGCGCGGTCTGGCCCAGGGCCCAGAGTCCCGCGACCCGGGCCCCGGCTGGCGTGCCCTGCGTGACCCCTGCCCCAGACCCAGGGTCTTACTGGGCCCAGTTTCTCCAGGAGTCTGGCGTGTTACACGCAATCCGGCCCGGGGCCCAGAGTCCCGCAACCCAGGCCCCGGCTCTACAACATTAGCATTTGAGCTTTGTGTGTCTCAGGGATTTGATTGGAAGTTTGAGACATTTGTATTTAGTGGTTACTCAATGGATTCTATGGTCTATTTAAATTCAATATTTACCTTATTTGTTTTATATTTTTATTAAATAATCAGTAATCCCCAATGTTGCACAATATATACTTGGTTTCATACTT
Source organism: Muscardinus avellanarius (assembly GCF_963383645.1). NCBI lineage: Eukaryota > Metazoa > Chordata > Mammalia > Rodentia > Gliridae > Muscardinus > Muscardinus avellanarius. The sequence continues at coordinate 136,455,213 of NC_137787.1, read as the reverse complement.
AATTTTCTCAACACACATGCACACACACACACACACACACACACACACACACCATACCCCTACTTAAACATGCTTCCTCCTCTATGTACTTCACGTGTCCTACAAATATTATTTGTCTCCTTCAGAACCCTTATAAATAATTTATTCTATGAAATATTCACTATGAAGTCTGTGTATTCACTGTTCTATTTTAAATTGCTCTATAGATTTTATACTTGGTAGTAACTGTACTTTGGATTTTTTTCTCATTCATATACATAGAGTTATGTATATTTTTCTGATAAAAATGCTTAATAAGTGGTTTCAATAGTGACATGTTTTAATATCCATTCCATGCAAAAATCACTACTATATATACAGAAAAACTGTAAATGTATATTTAAGTTGTTAGCTTATGGAGTGCTTATATAGGTATTTGAGCACCATTCTCTTTGGGAAGGAACTAGATTTCCTTTTCTTTATACCTAGTAATGCAAGTTATAAAATTAAAGTAGAAAAATAAAGCTTGAAATAATTATTAATACTAATTTCTATAAATGGAAGGAAAAGATAAATTTGCAGTTGATAAAAAAAATTTTGTTTGGCCGGGCATGGTGGCACATGCTTGTAATCCCCGTGCTTGGGAGGCAGAGACAGGAGGATCGCGCAGGTTCAAAGGCAGCCGCGCGTTTTTTTTTTTTTTTTTTTTTTTTCAAAATGGCGACTGAGGGACACAGCACCTCTCAGTAGCTGAAGTAAATAAAGTTTAAATACTGAGAAAGCAGTGTCTAAATCAACAAAACAAATACATACCAGGAACCAAAACACATCCTGTACCTCGGCGGAACCCTGAACTTGAACAAGAAGAACAAAGATCGGACACGGGACCTGCTGCAGATACAATCTGACCGCGGACCAGAACGCTGAGCCGCGGGCTGCTTTGGCAGCTGTCCAAGGAGCTGCCTGCCCGATATTTCCACGGCAAGATAATCCGGGAATAAAAACGGACTTAGGACCGCATCCTAAGCAGCGAGCAGCACCCTCCAGAACTCTGTCTGCCCACCAGCGACCGGATCACATCGGCACAGAGACTCACACGGATTCCTGCACCAAGACAGGTACCTGAGGGCGCCCTAGTAACTGGGGTCCTAGCGTGTGCGGAGTCGCAGTCTCAAACCCCCACCACGGGCTCAAGCCTCAGAGCACTCTCCTCGCGCATCCTGCCTGTCCCCTACTAGTAATCAGCGCCTGTACACTGCCCTCCTAAATTGGAGCCTGCTTCTGTGGCTAACCCCTGCCACCTTGCCAGAGCCTACCCTCCAGGCTGCAAAAGCACTGGGAGACCCGGAAATCTCCTTGGGGCACCCCCAGCCTCTACGTCCCGCGGGACGCAGAGACCATTGCTGGACACCGCACACTGGACCCTTGAGCACCTACCCTGCACCCCTGGCCCACCGCGGGGTATTCCCAACCTCCTGGTAGCCAGATGCTTAGTTCTAAGTGAGAACACAGCTCAATACACCTTGGAAGAACATACCAGCAGCAATAGACAGCTGCACCCACTCTCACTAGGGTCCAGTATTAACAGGGCATCCAGCCTGCACTCTTGGAATAGGCAGAGCTCTGGCAGTAAGTGTGGCCACCCAGGAACCAGCATTCATTTGCCCAGGGCACATCTTGGGACCACACCTGGCTAGCCCAGCTGGAATTTCCAGAGACACAAGAAAATCCATCGGGCCACAAAATCTGCTCAGGACCTCAGGGGGAAGTGCCAATTACACTTTAGTCACTCTCCACCCCTGCTGTAGGGAAGCACAGGCTGGAGGCGAGGGTGGTGAGTGCAGATGTGCTGACCACAGGTTAGAATTTCGCAGAATCTGTGAACTGTACAGAATCAAATAACAGTGAAACCAGACACCCGGACACATAAACCTAAAGCAGCTAAAGGAGAAAAAGGTGTCCAAACACCCAGAGTGACTTAAGAAGATAAAAATAGAGTACAAAGAAAACTAAGAGACATTGGACGGTATCCTGAAAGCTACCAAGCAATCAGATACACACATATTATATGGACCTGACCCCATATGCGTAAATAAGTAGGACTGTTTGTTTTACTTTTAATGTGGATGTTATGTTTTCTTTTGCTTTTAAAGTGCTTTTGTTTTAGTATGGTTATTGCTGTTTTCTTTTTTTTCTTTTTCTTTCTTCTTTTAAGCCAAACTTCTCTTACTTTAACTTGTTGTTTTATATATATATACATTGGATAGTTTGCCTTATTTCTTTATTTCACACGGCTACTAGTTCCTTTTATTTTATTCCTCTTCCTTTTTCCTCTTTCTTCCCTTTTCCTTCCTTTTCTTTCATTCTCCTCCTTTGATTGGTTTACCTTCCTTTTTCTTGGATTACATAATAGTCTTGGTATCTTGAGCGGATTCTTTTTTTTTTTTTTTTTTTTTTTTTTATGTCTGCCTGCTCCTACCAGCATCCCTATTTACAAACCTTCCCACACTAACCTACATACATTTCTCCCCCAAAACTTTTCCCCATAATATACCTCATGGTTTAAAACTCAAAGTATTTTTTATATCCATAACTACTCTACTAACAACAAGAGTCCTAGTAGTTAACTCTCTCTCATTCATAGCAAGTTATTACTTTATCATACTTAAAGTCCTTCTCAACCTAACATATCCTCCACCTAATCTGACTCCTTTACCCATCACCCCAGCTCCTCCCACATCACCCACTTTCAACACTGGAAAGGCTCTGCTGACTGGCCGATACTCCTAAACTCCTAATATTAAGATTTGACTAAACACATTACTCACGAACGATGGGTAGAAATCAGAAAAACAGGACAGAGAACACTATAAATATGAGAACCAGGAGTTATGAAGAGACAGCAGAAATCACGAATACTGACCTACTAGAAATGCAAGAAGGGGAGTTCAGAATCTTGTTGTTCAATATGATGAAAGGTTTTAAAACAAGTATAGAGGAGGTTAAAGGTGAAATAGAAACACTAAAAAAGAATCAGAAAGAGGTCTGGAATGAAATGAAAGAGGCAATAAGTGAAATGAAGACAGCAATAGAAAGAAACTCTGGAAGATTAGATGAAATGGAAAACAGAATATCAATATTAGAAGACAGTACATCCCAAACCGAAAACACAGTCAGCGATATACAGAAATCTTTACAGCAACAAAACCTAAACATCCAGCAATTATGGGATAATATGAAGCGCCCTAATTTACGGATAATAGGCATTGAGGAAGGGATAGAGGTACAGACCAAGGGCATATGTAATATCTTCAAGGAAATAATCTCAGAGAATTTTCCAAATATGGAAAGAGACTTGAATCTTCAAGTACAGGAGGCATACAGAACTCCACTGAGACAGGACCAAAGAAAAACCACTCCACGCCACATAATAACCAAATTGACCAGCATAGAGGCCAAGGAAGGAATCTTAAAAGCAGTGAGAACAAAAGGACAGGTGACATATAGAGGCAAAACAATAAGAATCACCCCAGACTATACAACCCAGGTCAGGAATGCTAGGAGAGACTGGTATGACGTGATTCAGACCCTGGAAGAACATAACTTCCAGCCCAAATTAATCTACCCAGCAAAACTACTATTCAAGATCAATGGGGAAGTCAAAGTCTTTCAGGATAAACAGAATCTCAAAAAATTCATGAATTCAAAGCCAACACTAGAGAAAATTCTTAAAGAAATAAATCATAAGGAAGAAAAAAGAAGCAGACTCCAGAATCAGAGAAGCGAGGAAGTTAATAAGTGGGCCATTTAAGTAAAGAAGAAAGATCACAACACCCAAGAGTAGACAGAACACAAAATGGCAGAAAACAAAAAGCATATTTCAATAATATCACTTAATGTCAAAGGACTTAACTCACCAATCAAAAGACATAGACTGGCAATGTGGATTAGGAAACATAATCCAAACATATGCTGTCTGCAAGAAACTCACCTCACAGCCAAAGACATTCACAGGTTGAAGGTGAAAGGATGGAAAAAGATATACCATGCCACCAGTGACCGAAAAAGAGCAGGGGTAGCAACCCTGATATCCAACAAAACAGACTTTAAAATAAAACACATCAAAAGAGACAAATCAGGGCACTTCCTTTTATTAAAAGGAACAATACACCAAGAAGATATAATGATAGTAAATATTTATGCCCCAAATGTGGGTGCAACCACATTCGTAAAACAAACCCTTCTGGACATAAGATCCCAAGTAGACCCAAATACAATAATTCTGGGAGACTTTAATACGCCTCTCACACCACTGGATCGATCTTCGAGGCAAAAGATGAGTAAAGATGCTCTAGAACTAAAGGAAACCATAAACCAAATGGACCTAATAGACGTTTTCAGAGTATTTCAACCAGGAACTACAGAATACACTTTCTTCTCAGCAGCCCATGGAACCTTCTCCAAAATAGATCACATCCTGGGACACAAAGAAAATACCAGCAAATTCAAAAAATGTAATATAATCCCATGCATCTTTTCAGACCACAATGGAATAAAAGTAGAAATCAACAACAGGAAACTCGAAAGAAAGTATTCAAATTCATGGAGAATGAATGATACACTACTAAATGACGAATGGGTAAGAGCAGAAATTAGGGAAGAAATAAAGAAATTTATGGAAACAAACGAAAACAGAGACACAACCCACCAAAACCTATGGGACACCATGAAGGCAGTACTAAGAGGAAAGTTTATCGCATTGAGTGCCCACATAAAAAGGATGGAGAACCACCAAGTAAAGAACCTAATGAAACAACTCAAGGATCTAGAAATTCTGCAACAATCCATTCCCAAAGCCAGCAGAAGACGAGAAATCATCAAAATTAGAGCAGAAATAAATGAAATAGAGAACAAAAAAACAATTCAAAGAATCAATAAAACAAAAAGTTGGTTCTTTGAAAAGATTAATAGAATTGATAAACCCCTGGCCAACCTAACCAAAAGAAAAAGAGAATCAACTCAAATTACCAAAATTAGAAATGAAAAAGGAGATATCACCACTGATAGTGAAGAAATTCAAAACATTATCAGAAACTACTTTAAAAATTTATACTCCAATAGATTTGAAAACCTGGATGAAATTGACAGATTTCTAAACACAGTTAACCTTCCTACACTCAACCAAGAGGACATAGCAAGCCTAAACCAACCAATAACAACCAAAGAAATAGAAACGGCAATAAAAATTCTTCCACCAAAGAAAAGCCCAGGCCCAGATGGGTTCCCAGCTGAATTCTACAAAACCTTCAGTGAACAACTAATACCAATACTTCATAACACGTTCCGGGAAATTGAAAGAGATGGAACTCTTCCAAATTCCTTCTATGAGGCCAGTATCACATTAATCCCCAAACCAAATAAAGATACCTCAAGAAAGGAAAACTACAGACCAATATCCTTAATGAACATAGATGCAAAAATTCTAAACAAAATACTAGCTATACGCATTCAAAACTATATCAAGAGAATAATTCATCACGACCAAGTCGGTTTCATCCCAGAAAAACAAGGCTGGTTCAACATACGCAAATCAATACATGTTATTCACCACATAAATAGAACCAAGAACAAAAACCACATCATCATAGCAATAGATGCTGAAAAAGCATTCGACAAAATCCAACACCCATTTATGTTAAAAACACTGCAAAAAATTGGGATAGAAGGAAAGTACTTCAACATCATCAAGGCAATATACTGCAAACCCAAAGCCAACATTATATTGAATGGGGAAAAACTGCAAGAATTTCCGCTACAGTCAGGAACAAGACAAGGATGCCCACTTTCACCTCTCCTTTTCAATATAGTCCTTGAGACTCTTGCTGCAGCAATCAGACAAGAGAAGGAAATCAAAGGAATCCACATAGGAAGAGAGGAAGTGAAATTATCCTTATTCGCAGATGACATGATCCTTTACCTGGAAGACCCAAAGAACTCAACCAAAAGACTTCTGGAGCTGATCGACAAATTCGGCAAAGTCGCAGGTTACAAAATCAACCTAAAGAAATCAGTGGCCTTTCTTTATGCCAACAACGAATCCACAATGAAGGAAACAAAAACAACAATTCCATTCACTATAACCTCAAAACCAATAAAATACCTAGGAATAAACCTAACCCAAGATGTAAAAGACCTCTACAACAAAAACTATAAAACATTAAAAAAAGAAATAGAAGAAGACCTTGGAAGATGGAAAGATCTCCCGTGCTCATGGATAGGCAGAATAAATATCATCAAAATGGCCATTCTGCCAAAACTGATCTATAGGTTCAATGCAATTCCCATTAAAATACCAGTGACATTCTTCAGAGACCTAGAAAAATCAATCATGAACTTCATATGGAGAAAGAAAAGACCTAGAATAGCCAAAGCAATTCTCAATAACAAGAAACACGCAGGAGGCATTACAATCCCAGACTTCAAACTATACTATAGAGCAATAGTAGTAAAAACAGCATGGTACTGGCACAAAAACAGATATACTGACCAGTGGATTAGAATAGAAGATACAGAAACAAACCCACACATCTTTAGTCAATTAATCTTTGACAAAGGGGCCAAACACATACGCTGGAGAAAAGACAGCCTTTTCAACAAGTGGTGCTGGGAGAACTGGCTAGCCATTTGTAAAAAGATGAAGCTAAACCCCTATATCTCACCTAACACAGGAATCAACTCAAGATGGATCAAAGACTTAGAAATTAGACCTGAGACGGTGAAGTTAGTAGAGGAGAACATAGGTTCAACACTACAACATATTGGCACAGGCAGTAACTTTCTCAACAAAACCTCCAAAGCTCAGGAAATTAAAGCAAGAATAAACAAGTGGGATAACATTAAACTAAAAAGTTTCTTCTCATCAAAGGAAACTATCAATAACCTAAAGAGGAAGCCTACAGAATGGGAAAGGATCTTTACCAGCCACCATTCTGATAGGGGGCTAATATCCAGAGTATACAAAGAGCTCAAAAGGCTCTACACCAACAAAACAAACAACCCAATCAAGAAATGGGCAAATGAACTAAATAGACACTTCACAAAAGAAGAGATACAAAGGGCTAATAGATACATGAAAAGATGTTCTTCATCACTGGCCATCAGGGAGATGCAAATCAAAACTACACTGAGATTCCATCTAACCCCAGTGAGAGTAGCAAGCATAAAGAAATCAAACAACAACAAATGCTGGCGAGGATGTGGGGAAAGAGGAACTCTTTTACACTGTTGGTGGGAGTGCAAACTAGTTCAGCCACTATGGAGATCTGTGTGGAGATTCCTAAGAAAGGTGGGAATAGATCCACCATATGATCCAGCTATACCACTCCTGGGTATCTTTCCAAAAGGGTTGAATTCAGAGAAATACAGCAACATATGCATACCTATGTTCATAGCAGCACAATTTGTAATAGCCAAAATATGGATCCAACCCAGATCACCATCAACAGATGAATGGATAGCAAAACTGTGGGAAATACACACAATGGAATTCTATTCAGCCATAAAGAAGAACAAAATTTTATCATTTGCAAGAAGATGGAAAGCCCTGGAAAGCATCATGTTAAGTGAGATCAGCCAAGCACAGAAGGAGAAGATACACATGTTTCCTCTAATATGCCCAAACTAGAAAACACAAAGGATACCAGTAGGACCCCAGATATTAGAGTGGAAATACTAGCTAAGTTTTAATGGAAAGATAGGAGAGGAGAAAGGCCGATCTTGATTAAGGAGCATCTTCACCTGAACATGTGTAAAATTATGAATAAGACATGGTTAACCTGGCCAACCATTGGTGGGGGGGGGGGAGAAAATGGGGGCGGGGGGAGAGGGCACCAAATATAGTGTAAATGTATACTATTTATGTTCAATAAAAAATTGTTAAAAAAATAAAATAAAATAAAATAAATAAAAAAAAAAAAAAAAAAAAAACAAAGGCAGCCGCGTTGGCTTAAGAGACCCTGTTTCCAAATGAAAATATAAAATAGGTCTGGGAGTGTAGCCTGGAGGTAGAAGGGTTTCCAGGAACCCCAGTACCAACAACAACAACAACAAAATTTGTTTGGAGTGTAGTTTGCATGTATATATGTATTTGACAAAAACTATATTTCATCAAATGTAAATTACATTATAGTAAAAATTTTCAAGTATAAATGAGTGGGATACTATAAGAGTTTAATAGAAAGGGAGGAGAAATTCTATCTAAGTACATATTATTGAGATGTTTCCAACTTTGCCATAAATCAAATTTAGAGAAACACTGGGAAGGGAATATCTGATTGAAGTTGTATAGCTTCTTAGTTTTCAAACTTGTTTAATATTTCATCATTCTTATAAATTGTGATGTGAAGAGGAGCTTCTTTGTGTAGAGGAAAAATATCTAGACTGTGGACTGAAAAGTGGGTCCACTGATTTTGATTTTAGGAGTGTTTATTTCATCATAATATTTCTCTGAAGTATGATATGTACTTGGCTGCAAATAAAATCTGACAAAATATACAATTATAATTAGCAAGTATCATTATAAAATAAAAATTTTCTAATTTGAAGATGTTTCTATTAATGTGTGAAACTAGAGCAGAACAATGTTTGCCAAGAACATTTATAGCTAGAAGACATCATTTATCTTTATCTTTCTGCTTGAAATAACTTCTCACTTTTTCTTCTGGCAAACTCTTAATAATCTTTAAAGACACAGAAAACACAACTTTTTTCTGTATATATCCTAGATTTTTGCCAGCATACCCATATATTCTTTGTTGCCAAATAATTTAGTCATATTGGTCACCTTTGTTTCCCCAATTAAACAACACACTCTCAAACTCAGACTATAATTTGCTTACATTTTTATATTATTATACATCTGTATGTCACACTTAATGCAGATGTTTTAAAATAATTGTCGAATAAATGAATCATTTAATTGAAAATTCTATTAAAATGATTTTTTGCACTCTTTCCATCAATTGACACTGACCAAAACAGAAAATTTCAAAATGATAATTTTTTGTGTGATTCAGCTTTATATAAAAGGAGGAATGAGTCTTGAATCTTTGGCTTTTTCCATCAATTGACACTGACCAAAACAGAAAATTTCAAAATGATAAATTTTTTTGTGATTCATCTTTATATAAAAGGAGAAATGAGTCTTGAATCTTTGGCTCTTGGGTCAGATTACCAAAGAACTATTGATTGATAATTCATTTCCAGCATATTTATTTATCATGATATAAATATATACTCTTAAGAATATGACATCTTGTTCCCCTGCTATTCTTGTCCACAAACTATGCTGTAAATCACTGAATTCAGCAGGCTCCTGTTTTTGTTTTTCTTTCTGATTCTTTTCCTGCACTTCTTTGCATGAAAGGGCAGAAAAAAGATGGAAATTCCCATCTCTTCTTCAAGACTAAGCACAAATATCTTCTCTTTTTTCATTAATCCTTATTATTCCTGCCTGGAGCCATGATCTGCTTTTTTCTTAGTTCTCCAGGGGGAATTTGGTTTATTTCTATTGTAGCCTGGGTACTTTGTATTTATTTACTTGTCACTCCTATCAGATGGTGAGTATTTCAAGGCTCAACAAGTATTTGTTGCCACTTGAAGAAAGGAATCCAGGAGCACCCATTTCTACTTTTAATATGCAAACTACATACCCAGGATAAAATTCACAACAAAATAAAGACCTTCTTCAATCTTTATGAACTAAAAAGAAAGAAAGAGATGGCACTTGAATAGGATTAAACTAATCTTGATTGCCCTTTGGATTTATAAGACTTTGTCCAATTTACGTTGTACCCCTAGGGCCTGGCATAATGTCTGATGCACAGCATTAATCAGTGACTAGTGATTGAATTAGTAAATATACCTGGGGGATTATATTTGAGGTTGGTTTGCTTCATGGTTCTGTTTGTCATATTCCCACGATTTGCATTTTGTAATACTATCATTGTGATTTAATTCTACTATTAAGAAATGATTCTCACTAATTTCGCAAAGACAAGGGCTAGTCTCATATGCAGCGACGACTTGCTATCCAGAACTTAACAGGCATCTATTATATCTTTAATGTTGTTAAACACTGAAATTCTAGGCATTTGTGGAACAGTGTTATGTTTGGGGGGAAAAGAAACAAATTCTACACATGGTTTTCATTCTAGTTAATTAAATTATCATTCTAATAAAGTCTAAAGTAATTTGATCCCACTTAATGATTCATTTGACATGCTGAGGCAGGGGTAATAACTTTCAATGAATTATCTTGATATTTACTAAATGAAATAGAGCACAATGTTTATAATCTATAAACAAATGCTATAAATTTTACTACTTAGTAATCAATTTTACATCACGAAATAATATATGGACTTCATAGTATAGTGCTTATTACATACTTAGTATTGAGTTAAAATAAGTAATTTACTCAGTATCAATATTTTACATTCAGAATTGCAAAGAAATTTTATTTGGTAAAATAATAGTAAAAATAAAACTGGGTGTGATGGCACATACTTGTAATCCTGGTTTTTGGGAGGCTGAGACAGAAGGATTGTAGGTTCACGGCCAGCCTCAGCCACTTAATGAGGCTCTTTGTGACTTAGTGAGATCTTATTTTAAAATAAAGAATGAAAAATAGGGCTGGGGGTGTATCTAGGAGGTAAAATGCCCCTGGGTTTAATCTCCTGTACAAAAAAGAATAGTCAAAATAAAAATTTAAAAAATGTTACCTTTATCATTGATGTTTTAGACTTTCCTCTAATAGTTATATGGTAGATGAGTGTTTCCTGTAACTATTCTAGTTAAATATCCTTTAATTACTTTTCTTAACTGTGCCTTTAATTAAAGGTCATTGGAAAAAATGAGTTTCTATTCTTCTCTCTCTCTGAAAAGAGAACATCATTTGATTGCATCTTGTAAGATCAGGAGGCAGAAGCATGCTGAAGGCAATTTAATTTAGTTGCCACCACAAAGCCTGGGAACTGTTGGAGTGATAAAAATCTGTTGGAGTTAAAGAAATCTAATTAATCTAAAACAATGATGGTTAATTGTTTTATGAAATATTCAAAAGCAGTCAGCTTTTGGTTGTACAGATTTTGGATGGTAAAAGTAGAATCTAGAGCTTTGAGATGCTTTTGCCTCATCTACTGTCAAGAGATGTAAAACTTTTTCAGGCTGAATAAGTTCACTTTCTCGTGTTCCGTAATGTGCGCATTACGGATCAGCATTGTCCGCCACAACTTTCTGTGATGATGAAAATGTTCTATATCTGAGCAGTCTATGATGGCAGTCGATATCTACAGATGATGGAAAACTGAACTTTAACTTTTTTATTAATTTAAATTTAAGTAGGTACATGTTATCAATGGCTACCGTATTAGACAGCATAGCTTAATATTAAAGAAAATGCCCAGGATACTGTAAAAATTAGTGCATGCCTCCACTAGAAGGTAGTACTAGGAAAAATCTGGGATCTACTTTCATATAGTCAGATAATTTACTCAAATATCCTCTTCTTTTTTACAGTCAGAAATAAAGGATTTGGAAAAAGTAAAAATTGCCATAAAGAAATGAATGGGATTTCTTATTAGGTACTAGAACAACTGAGGGTAGACTAACTTTGAGAAATGTTAAAATGTGCCTAGTATTTCTACTTGTGTAAAAGTCATTGGGGACTCTCATAAATAAGAAGTTATTGGTTACCACTCACTGTAATTCGGGGAGGCAAAGAAGTGCAACTTGAAGCAACCCATCTCTGGAGTACCAGACTTGCAACAAGACCACTTGTTCATTTATCAGGTGTAGCTGTCTTTAAGGTGACACTCCAAAGTAAAATCATAAAGAAGCAATTATTTCTTATTTTCCACGCCTTTCAATATTCCATCTCTTATTTGTCCTTTTAAAACATACGCAATGTGAAAGTATCAAAAACCTGCAGAGTAGTTGTATAATTTCTTGTTGAAATTCTTAGTAAGGTATGGAAATTAGGTGATATAGACCTTGACTTAGGTACCTAAATTAGACATATCAGAAAAAAAAATCAAAACAAAGCCCACAAACTGTCCTGTACATGTCTTGCTGATCAGGATCAAAAGAGAAGTGTGGAAAGCAGAGTGTTCAGGGAAATGATTTCTTACCTTTTAAAGAAAGCTATCACAAAGTCTATTATTTTCCTATGGAAAACAGTGTTTCACAAGAATGCAGTTCTCATGAAAACACAAGTTATGGAAATTGACTTCAAGATGTAGAGGTTCATTTATTTCTTTCATCATTCAAACCATAGGTTTAATATTCTCAATCCTTACAGATGCCTTTTGAATGAAGGTGATTTCATATAGCTTGACTGATTGGGAGTGGTACATGGGGTGTGTGTGTTGAGAAGAATGACATGAACATAGATTAGATCAGGGTCACATAGCACAGGGATTACTAGTTCTTGCCAGCCCTTAGTTATGAGCTTTGTACAACCTTAGGCAAATAACTTCACGTTTCTTTATCTGTAAAATGAGAATGGTAGTAGCACTTCCCACACAGGGCTCTTCAGACACCTGGGTGAGTTAAAATATGCGAAGCTTTTGCAGCAGGGACTGGCACATATATAGTGAGCTCCTGCCTAGTTACTATCATCTTCATTTTTCTCTCCCTCCTTACGTTTGATCAGTCTCTATTATCTAAGAATTGGTCAATGGAAATACTTTTGACTCCTGCTTCTCTTCACCATCTCTACTCAGTTATTCAAGTCTTGCTCTTTAATCTTCATTATTTATATGCTTTCTTATGTCTCGGAATCTTTTGTGAACTGAGACTTTCATTTTACACATCGTGATTAAGAATGTTGGGAGTCCAAGTCGGGCATGGTGGCTCAGGCTTGTAATCCAGCATTTGGGAGACTGAGACAGAAGGATCATGGTTCAAGGACAGCCTCAGCTACTTAGTGAAGCCCTTTGCAACTCTGTGAGACCCTGTTTCAAAATAAAGAATAGAAATAGGGCTAGGGATGTAACTCAGAGGTAGAATGCCCCTGGGTTCCATCCCCAGTGTTGTAAAAAAAAAAAAAATTGGGAGTCCATATACAATAACATTCCTTACTACTTTCCTTATTTGCTCTCAAGTATTTTTAACCTAATTTTCACCTTTAAATTTTAAATTCTAAATAAATATTTAAATTAATCTTGCCTGAAATCCAGACAAACTCTCATCTATCCCTGTGATTCATTGCCATTTCTCCATCCTGAGACTGGGTTCTGCACCCATGACATAGGGACATCAAATGCTGCTTCCAGCCCTTAAAACAGACAAATGAAAAAAATACATCTATTTATTTAAAAGAATTTTAAATAGAAATAACTTAGTCAGCCTGGTAGAGTTGCACATGCTTACAATGCCAGTACCTGGGAGACTGAGATAGGAGGCTCGTAGGTTCAAAGCCAGCCTCAGCAACTTAGTGAGGCTGTCAGCAACTTAGTGAGACTTTGTTTCAAAATAAGAAATAAAATAAGGCTGGAGGTGTATCTCAGAGGTAGAATGCCCTGGGTTCAGTCCCTAGTACTACCACCACCAAAAAAAGAAAGAAACAAAGAAGGAAGGAAGGAAAGAAAGAAAGAAGGAAAGAAAGAAAGAAAGAAAGAAAGAGCTTAGTCATAAATGAAAAGAATACAATAAATATAGAGTTAAAAATAAGCCTTCCATTGTAAACCAAAGTTTCTTTATGAAGAAAATTATTGTTATCAGTGTTCTCCTCTCCTATGGAGAAGCACTGTGCATATATAGGTATGTTTACTGCCCTTCTTTTGCATCCAAATGAGAGCACACAGTAAATACTACCAATGCTCTCATGTACTTTAACTTACTTATTGCTTGTTTATCTTTCAATTTAATGTAATTTAATTTTTATTAACCAATATTGTAAAGACAAATGTCTTAAATGTTAATATTTTCTCAAGGTATAAAACCAAAGTAGTAATCTCCTGCCATAGCTCTGATTCTTAGATACCAAAGCCAATACTTATTTGTTCATTTAGCTGCTTCTTTCATATTTCTAAATGTGCTGCTCCTGATATTTCTCAATTTTTAAATTTTAGGTAACAATGATAAGCTTCTTTTTTTGTGTGGCACTGGGAATTGAACTCAGGGGCCTTCTACCTCTGAGCTATACCCCTTGCCCTATTTTATTTTTATTTGGAAACATTTTCTCACTAAGTTGGTGAGAGTCTCACTACTTGTACTTTCTGAAACTGTCCTCAAAACAGCGATCCTCGTGTCTCAGCCTCCCAAGTATGAGGATGACAAGCATGCACTGCCATGATGGACATATGACATGCTTTTTGAAAGTTTCTTTTTTTTTTTGTCTGAAAGGCCTTTGATACACTTGTCATTTGTGTGATAATTTTAATAGAAATAATTTCTCTCTCAGTTTTCAAACTACTGTTCCATTGTACCTGTAGGTCCCTAATGAATCAAAAACAACTTTCCACTCTCTGGGACACCTCATTCACACACCAACCCAGAGGGCTTGTGGTAGCTCTACTAACCTCACTTGGGGTAGAACTACTAAGGATGCCCATGGTGCAGCTGGCAGTGTGGACTTCAGGAGGAGGAGAAAGAGAAGAAAGAGGAGCAGGAAGAGAAGGAGAAGGAAGAAAAGGAGGAAGCAAAGGAGAAGGAGGAGGAGGAGAAGAAGGAAGAGGAGGAGGGGGAGGAGGAAGCTTAAGACAAGATACTATCCCAAAAGAATATTCCCAAGGACCAGTTGTTGAAGTTTCCCTCCAACAAAGTTCCACCTCCTACAGTCCCCACCACCATCCAATAATCTATTCAATTAGCAATCCATCAATGGATTAACCACTGCTGAGGTCAGAGCCCTCATGATCAAATCACTTTCCAAAAGCCCCACTCCTGAGCATTGCTGCACTGGGGACCAAGCCTTCAACATATGAACTCTTTGGGGACATTCCAGATCCAGACCATGACATCAGCTCAGCTTTGCAGCCACTTCCTATAGATGTGCCTGCCCTGGTTTCTTCTGATCACTGTAATGAATGAGCAGCTCTACACAGACATATCTGCCTTCAACACTAGGGATTCTAGATTAGTGAGGATTGCTGTTGTTTAATTTAAAAATTTGATATTTTTAATGTTCAAAGTCCATTTCTTTTTTTTTTTTTTGCAGGGTTGGGGATGGAACCCAGAGACATTTGACCTATGAGCTACACCCCCTGCCCAATATTTTTTTTTTTTACTTCATACATTTTATTTATTTTTTTTTATATATAACAATTTTTTTATTGAACATAAATAGTATACATTTACACTATATTTGGTGCCCTCCCCCCCCCGCCCACATTTCCCCCCCCCACACACCAATGGTTGTCCAGGTTAACCATGTCTTATTCATAATTTTACACATGTTCAAGTGTAGACCCTTATTAATCGAGACCGGCCTTCCTCCTCTCCTATCTTACCATCCAAACTTAGCTAGTATTTCCCCTTCAATATCTGGAGTCCCTCTGGTATTCTTTGTGTTTCCTAGTTTGGGCATATTAGAGGAAACATATGTATCTTCTTCTTCTGTGCTTGGCTGATCTCACTTAACATAATGTTCTCCAGGGCTTTCCATCTTCTTTCAAATGATATAATTTTGTTCTTCTTTATGGCTGAATAGAATTCCATTGTGTGTATTTCCCATAGTTTTGCTATCCATTCATCTGTTGATGGTGATCTGGGTTGGTTCCATATTTTGGCTATTACAAATTGTGCTGCTATGAACATAGGTATGCATATGTTGCTGTAGTTCTCTGAATTCAACTCCTTTGGAAAGATACCCAGGAGTGGTATAGCTGGGTCATATGGTGGATCTATTCCCACCTTTCTTAGGAATCTCCACACAGATCTCCATAGTGGTTGAACTAGTTTGCATTCCCACCAACAGTGTAAAAGAGTTCCTCTTTCCCCACATCCTCGCCAGCATTTGTTGTTATTTGATTTCTTTATGCTTGCTACTCTGACTGGGGTTAGATGGAATCTCAGTGTAGTTTTGATTTGCATCTCCCTGATGGCCAGTGATGAAGAACATCTTTTCATGTATCTATTAGCCCTTTGTGTCTCTTCTTTTGTGAAGTGTCTATTTAGTTCATTTGCCCATTTCTTGATTGGGTTGTTTGTTTTGCTAGTGTAGAGTCTTTTGAGCTCTTTGTATACTCTGGATATTAGCCCCCTATCAGAATGGTGGCTGGTAAAGATCCTTTCCCATTCTGTAGGCTTCCTCTTTAGGTTATTGATAGTTTCCTTTGATGAGAAGAAACTTTTTAGTTTGATGTTATCCCACTTGTTTATTCTTGCTTTAATTTCCTGAGCTTTGGAGGTTTTGTTGAGAAAGTTACTGCCTGTGCCAATATGTTGTAGTGTTGAACCTATGCTTTCCTCTACTAGCTTCACAGTCTCAGGTCTAATTTCTAAGTCTTTGATCCATCTTGAGTTGATTCCTGTGTTTGGTGAGATATAGGGGTTTAGATTCATCTTTTTACAAATGGTTAGCCAGTTCTCCCAGCACCACTTGTTGAAAAGGCTGTCTTTTCTCCAGCGTATGTGTTTGGCCCCTTTGTCAAAGATTAATTGACTAAAGATGTGTGGGTTTGTTTCTGTATCTTCTATTCTAATCCACTGGTCAGTATATCTGTTTTTGTGCCAGTACCATGCTGTTTTTACTACTATTGCTCTATAGTATAGTTTGAAGTCTGGGATTGTAATGCCTCCTGCGTGTTTCTTGTTATTGAGAATTGCTTTGGCTATTCTAGGTCTTTTCTTTCTCCATATGAAATTCATGATTGATTTTTCTAGGTCTCTGAAGAATGTCACTGGTATTTTAATGGGAATTGCATTGAACCTATAGATCAGTTTTGGCAGAATGGCCATTTTGATGATATTTATTCTGCCTATCCATGAGCACGGGAGATCTTTCCATCTTCCAAGGTCTTCTTCAATTTCTTTCTTTAATGTTTTATAGTTTTTGTTGTAGAGGTCTTTTACATCTTGGGTTAGGTTTATTCCTAGGTATTTTATTGGTTTTGAGGTTATAGTGAATGGAATTGTTGTTTTTATTTCTTTCATTGTGGATTCGTTGTTGGCATAAAGAAAAGCCACTGATTTCTTTAGGTTGATTTTGTAACCTGCGACTTTGCTGAATTTGTCAATCAGGTCCAGAAGTCTTTTGGTTGAGTTCTTTGGGTCTTCCAGATAAAGGATCATGTCATCTGCGAATAAGGATAATTTTAATTCCTCTCTTCCTATGTGAATTCCTTTGATTTCCTTCTCTTGTCTGATTGCTGCAGCAAGAGTCTCAAGGACTATATTGAAAAGGAGTGGTGATAGTGGGCATCCTTGTCTTGTTCCTGACTGTAGCGGAAATTCTTGCAGTTTTTCCCCATTCAATATAATGTTGGCTTTGGGTTTGCAGTATATTGCCTTAATGATGTTGAAGTACTTTCCTTCTATCCCAATTTTTTGCAGTGTTTTTAACATAAATGGGTGTTGGATTTTGTCGAATGCTTTTTCAGCATCTATTGCTATGATGATGTGGTTTTTGTTCTTGGTTCTATTTATGTGGTGAATAACATGTATTGATTTGCGTATGTTGAACCAGCCTTGTTTTTCTGGGATGAAACCGACTTGGTCATGATGTATTATTTTCTTGATATAGTTTTGAATGCGTATAGCTAGTATTTTGTTTAGAATTTTTGCGTCTATGTTCATTAAGGATATTGGTCTGTAGTTTTCCTTTCTTGAGGTATCTTTATTTGGTTTGGGGATTAATGTGATACTGGCCTCATAGAAGGAATTTGGAAGAGTTCCATCTATTTCAATTTCCCGGAACATGTTATGCAGTATTGGTATTAGTTGTTCACTGAAGGTTTTGTAGAATTCAGCTGGGAACCCATCTGGGCCTGGGCTTTTCTTTGGTGGAAGAATTTTTATTGCCATTTCTATTTCTTTGGTTGTTATTGGTTGGTTTAGGCTTGCTATGTCCTCTTGGCTAAGTGTAGGAAGGTTAACTGTGCTTAGAAATCTATCAATTTCTTCCAGGTTTTCAAGTCTATTGGAGTATAAATTTTTAAAGTAGTTTCTAATAATATTTTGAATTTCTTCACTATCTGTGGTGATATCTCCTTTTTCATTTCTAATTTTGATAATTTGAGTTGATTCTCTTTTTCTTTTGGTTAGGTTGGCCAGGGGTTTATCAATTCTATTAATCTTTTCAAAGAACCAACTTTTTGTTTTATTGATTCTCTGAATTGTTTTTTTGTTCTCTATTTCATTTATTTCTGCTCTAATTTTGATGATTTCTTGCCTTCTGCTGGCTTTGGGAATAGACTGTTGCAGAATTTCTAGATCCTTGAGCTGTGTCATTAGGATCTTTACTTAGTGGTTCTCCGTCCTTTTTATGTGGGCACTCAATGCAATAAACTTTCCTCTTAGTACTGCCTTCATGGTGTCCCATAGGTTTTGGTAGGTTGTGTCTCTGTTTTCGTTTGTTTCCATAAATTTCTTTATTTCTTCCCTAATTTCTGCTCTTACCCATTCGTCATTCAATAGTGTATCATTCATTCTCCATGAATTTGAATACTTTCTTTCGAGTTTCCTGTTGTTGATTTCTACTTTTATTCCGTTGTGGTCTGAAAAGATGCAAGGAATTATATTACATTTTTTGAATTTGCTGGTATTTTCTTTGTGTCCCAGGATGTGATCAATTTTGGAGAAGGTTCCATGGGCTGCTGAGAAGAAAGTGTATTCTGTAGTTCCTGGTTGAAATACTCTGAAAATGTCTATTAGGTCCATTTGGTTTATGGTTTCCCTTAGTTCTAAAACGTCTTTACTCATCTTTTGCCTTGAAGATCGATCCAGTGGTGTGAGAGGCGTATTAAAGTCTCCCAGAATTATTGTATTTGGGTCTACTTGGGATCTTATGTCCAGAAGGGTTTGTTTTACAAATGTGGTTGCACCCATATTTGGGGCATAAATATTTACTATCATTATATCTTCTTGGTATAGTGTTCCTTTTAGTAAAAGGAGGTGCCCTGATTTGTCTCTTTTGATGTGTTTTAGTTTAAAGTCTGTTTTGTCGGATATTAGGGTTGCTACCCCTGCTCTTTTTTGGTCACTGGTGGCATGGTATATCTTTTTCCATCCTTTCACCTTCAGCCTGTGAATGTCTTTGGCTGTGAGGTGTGTTTCTTGCAGACAGCATATATTTGGATTATGTTTCCTAATCCACATTGCCAATCTATGTCTTTTGATTGGTGAGTTAAGTCCTTTGACATTAAGAGATATTATTGATATATGATTTTTGTTTTCTGCCATTTTGTGTTCTGTCTACTCTTGGGTGGTGTGATCATTCTTCTTTACTTAAGTGGCCCACTTATTAACTTCCTCTCTTCTCTGATTCTGAAGTCTGCTTCTTTTTTCTTCCTTATGGTTTATTTCTTTAAGAATTTTCTCTAGTGTTGGCTTTGAATTCATGAATTTTTTGAGATTCTGTTTATCGTGAAAGACTTTGGATTCACCATTGATCTTGAATAGTAGTTTTGCTGGGTAGATGAGCCTTGGTTGGAAGTTATTTTCTTCCAGGGTCTGAATCACATCATACCAGTCTCTCCTAGCATTCATGACCTGGGTTGTATAGTCTGGGGTGATTCTTATTGTTTTGCCTCTATATGTCACCCGTCCTTTTGTTCTCGCTGCTTTTAAGATTCCTTCCTTGGCCTCTATATTGGTCATTTTGGTTATTATGTGGCGTGGAGTGGTCTTTCTTTGGTCCTGTCTCAGTGGAGTTCTGTATGCCTCCTGGACTTGAAGATCGAAGTCTCTTTCCAAATTTGGAAAATTCTCTGAGATTATTTCCTTGAAGATATTACAGATGCCCTTGGTCTGTACCTCTATCCCTTCCTCAATGCCTATTATCCGTAGATTAGGGCGCTTCATATTATCCCATAATTGCTGGATGTTTAGGTTTTGTTGCTGTAAAGATTTCTGTATATCGCTGACTGTGTTTTCGGTTTGGGATGTACTGTCTTCTAATATTGATATTCTGTTTTCCATTTCATCTAATCTTCCAGAGTTTCTTTCAATTGCTGTCTTCATTTCACTTATTGCCTCTTTCATTTCATTCCAGACCTCTTTCTGATTCTTTTTTAGTGTTTCTAATTCACCTTTAACCTCCTCTATACTTGTTTTGAATCCTTTCATCATATTGAACAACAAGATTCTGAACTCCCCTTCTTGCATTTCTAGTAGGTCAGTATTCGTGATTTCTGCTGTCTCTTCGTAATTCCTGGTTCTCATATTTGTAGAGTTCTCTGTCCTGTTTTTCTGGTTTCTACCCATCGTTCGTGAGTATTATGCTTAGTCAAATCTTAATATTAGGAGTTGGGGTATCGGCTAGTCAGCAGAGCCTTTCCAGTGTTGAGGGTGGGTGATGTGGGAGGAGCTGGGGTGATTAGTAAAGGAGTCAGATTAGGTAGAGGATATGTTTAGGTTGAGAAAGACTTTGAGTATCGTAAGGTGAAATCTTGCTAGGAATGAGAGAGAGTTAACTACTAGGACTCTTGTCGTTCGTGGAGTAATTATGAATGTAAGAGATACTTAGAGTATTAGACCAGGAGGTATATTATGTGGAAAAGTTTTGGGGGGGAAAAGTATGTAGGGTTAGTGTGGGAAGGTTTGTAAATAGGGGTGATGGAAGGAGCAGACAGACACAAAAAAAGAATAGAAAAAAAATCCACACAAGATACCAAGACTATTATGTAATCCTAGAAAAAGGGAGGAAGACCAATCAAAGGAGGAGAATGAAAATAAAGGAAGGAAAGAGGAAGAAAGAGGACAAAAGAACAAGAATAAAATAAAAGGAGCTAGCAGCTGTGTGAAATAAAAAAATAAGGCAAACTATCCAATATATATATATATATATAAAAACAACATGTGAAAGTAAGAGAAGTATGGGGTGAAAGAAAAAAAAATAACACAGCAATAACCATACCAAAACAAAAGCACTGTAAAAGCAATATAAAACAAAACATCCACATTAAAAGTAAAATAAACAGTCCTCCTTATTTACGCATATGGGGTCAGGCCTATATAATATGTGCGTATGTGATTGCTTTAGTAACTTTCAGAATACCATCCAATGTCTCTTAGTTTTCTTTGTACTCTATTTTTTTATCTTCTTAGGTCACTCTGGGTGTTTGGACACCTTCTCTCCTTTAGCTGCTTTAGGTTTATGTGTCCGGATGTCTGGTTTCACTGTTATTTGATTCTATACAATTCACAGGTTCTGCGAAATTCTAACCTGTGGTCAGTACCTCTGCACTCACCACCCTAGACTCCAGCCTGTGCTTCCCTACGACACGGGTGGAGCATGACCAAGGTATAATTAGAACCTCCCCCTGAGGTCCTGTGCAGATATTGTGGCCCGATGGATTTTCCTGTGTCTCTGGAAATTCCAGCTGGGTTAGCCGGTGTGGTCCCAAGATGTACCCTGGGCAAATGGGTGCTGGTTCCTGGGTGCCCACGCTTGCTGCCAGAGCTCTGCCTATTCCAAGGGTGCAGGCTGGGTGTGCTGCTTTTACTGGAACCAGGAGTGAGTGGATGCAGCTGTCTGTTGCTGCTGGTATGCTCTTCCAAGGTGTATTGAGCTGAGTTCTCGTTCTCGCTTAGAATTAAGCCTCTGGCTAGCAGGAGGGTGGGAACACCCAGCGGTGGGCCAGGAGTGCAGGATAGGTGCTCAAGGATCCAGTGCGTGGTGCCCAGTAAAGGCCTCTGCCTCCCGCGGGACGTAGAAACTGGGGGTGCCCCAAGGAGATTTCCAGTTTACACAGGGCTTTCGCAGCCTTGAAGGCAGTCTCTGGCAAGGTGGCGGGGGGGGGAGCTAGACACCCAGGTAGGCTCCAATTTAGTGGAGAGAGTTGGACAGGCAATGACTGCTAGCAGGGAACCGGGGGGCCGACAAGGTGCGCAGAGGGGAGTGCTCGGGTCTGAGGCTTGGGCGTGCTGGGGGGTTGGAGTGCAGCGCACGCTAGGGTCCGCACTTCCCGTTGCCCGCAGGTACCTGTCTTTCTTGGTCCAGGATTCGTGGGAGTCTCTATGCTGTTGTGATCCAGTCGCTGGTGGGCACACAAAATTCTGACGTGGGAGCTGCTCGCTGTTTTCAGTCCCGGATTATCTTGCTGCGGGACTATCGGGGCTATCGGGCAGGCAGCTCCGCGGGCCCGCGAAAGCAGCCCGCGGCCGCCGATCAGCGTTTGCAGCTGGTCCGGTGTCCGGGTCTATGTTCTTCTTCTTCTTCAAGTTCAGAGTTCCCCTGAGGTACCAGGATTTGTTTTGGTTCCTGGTATGTATTTTTTTTTTTTTGTTGATTAAGACACAGCTTTCTAAGTATCTGAAGTTTTATTTGCTTCAGCTACTGAGGAGTACTGTGTCCCTCAGTCGCCATTTTGAAAACCCCTGCCCAATATTTTATTCTTTATTTTGAAACAGGGTCTCACTTAGTTGCAGAGGGCCTCACTAAGTAGCTGAGACTGTCCGCGAACTGCGATCCTCCTGTCTCAGCCTCCAGAAAGCTGGGATTACAAGCATGAGCCACCACGCCCATCTAGCACATTTCTTATTGTTCCTTAATAAATGGGCTGAATGGCATTATATTTTGGCCCAAGGCATAGCTATTAAATATATATCTATCACTTTAAAATTACTTATTCAAACTTGTGGCACCACAAGACACCATTTAATGCTTTCTCTGCTAATACTCTGTGTGTTTTAATAAATTTTTCTGAACCTCCAGAAATGACATTCTATTTTTAGTTTGATGTGATATTTTTGCTCTTACTTTAAAGCACCTATAAGAGTTTTGAGAATTTTCCTTCTGCTACTAACATGTTTTCTTTTCTTTGATTATTTTGGTCTTTGACTTTTCAGTTAGAAATTGAGTAGAAGCTGCTGGGTGTGGTAGCACATGCCTAAAATCTTAATATTTAGAAAGCTGAGACACTAAGATCACAGGTTAGAAGCTAGCACCAACAACTTATTGAGGCTCTCAGAAACTTAGCAAGATCCTGTTTCCAAATTCAAAAAAATAAAATAGGGCTAGGAGTATAGTTCAGAGGTAGAATGCCCCTGGGTTCAATCCTGAGTGCCACAAAGAAAAGAAAGAAAAGAGGGAGGGAGAAAGGGAAGAAGGGAGAGAGAGAAAGAGAAAGAGGAAGAGAGGAAGAGAGTTGAGTAGAAACTATGTGCATTAATGTCTATATCTTTGTGTTTGTGTTGAAGGGGTCTGGTCTCACTGTAGAATGATCTGGCTAGATGATTTAGCTGGGAAATCTTCCACATTGGGTACCTGTAGATATTCTCTCTTGGCTTACTGGTTTTCCTGAGAAAGGGTTCTCTACTTTGGAGAATGGAGCCATGTAGAATTCCCTCAGAGTTGACTGCGAAAAGTGGTGGGAAATTTTTCTTTCTTATGTGTACGTCTCACAGACTTCCAGGTTTTTAGCAGCCAGCTAAGCCTGGTATTGAACAGCAGGTCCTCTCTAATTCAGCATTCCTGGAAGGCAAATTTAGACTTTTGTCTGGATGGACTAGGGGCAGCTGCCTGGCTGGGTAGGGCAAAGGGCAGAATTTGAAAGACTGACTGATACTTACACAGAGATTTAGTAGTCAAGTTAGACTCTTTCCTAGGCAAAACCTCCATTTTCTGCAGTATGTTGCACTTCCAGTTTCTGTGGTCTTTTGGGTTCCCGCAGCTCATTGTGTTGCTGGCTGCTCGGTGCTGCCACCACAGGCGCCGGCTCTTTCTAGTCAGCCAAGCTCCTTACTATGCATCCATCTGCTTCCCAGCTTTCCAAATTTGATTGCAGCCACAGCTTCTCTTCTCTTTTTCTATGGGGATTTATGCTTTAAAAAGTCCCCTCACCATCTTTTTAGTGCAACTTCAGAAGAATAGAGGAGTCCTTTTTTTTTTTTCAACCTACCCATATTTTTCATAGCTGTTCATTGACACCGCCCCTCGTCTCATCAAGGATCCCGCTGAGCCTGAGATTCTATCTTCACTTTCTTAGCTTCCCACCTACAATTTTATTCCATCAGTTTCATCTTTTACATGTTCCTTTTCAGATGTTTAGAATATGCTGCTTCTTTGAGGATGTCTCTAGGGGCTACTATCTGACTTAAAAAAATACCTAGTGTACTCAAAGTGTATAATCCATGTTCTTTTCAGGATGTTTTTGCTCATTGTCATAAAACACCAAACAAAACCCAGGATTATCAACAACCTAGAGGAAAGACTATGATCCCAGAATTGACTCTTCCCCCTCATTATCTAGTCTGCATGGTATTATGATCAAATGCAATGACCTCTGGTAATTCTGCCACTTAAGTTGTATTGGCCTGCCACCAAAGGTTACTAAAACTTAAAATTCATTTAAGCCTTCAGTTAATTTTGTATTTCAGAAATCAGGGTCGCAGGATAGCTAATTTTTGCTTACCAATTTTTAGAAATGAAAACAATTTACTAATGACCGAATGAATTAAAAATAACTCAAATTGGGCTAAAATTTTACAGCATAAGATCTTATCTATTAATTTAGAAGCTATTAAATTCAATCGAATGTGAAATAGTTGTCTGTAGTGAGTTGTGATGATCATCTAATAACAAACCACAAAGGCTGTTTGCTAAGGACTCCTCCACCCCCATTGGATATACTAAAATCATTCTTTACAGACAGTATATTCAGAGTAGTGACACATATTAAATAATAAGTAAAATTTTTATTGTGAATAGACCTTGCTTCCTATAAAATTACCCTCAAGCTTTTTAAAATTAAAGACCATCAATGGCTATATCAAATATATCTCACTCAATCTCTTTAGAGTAGACACAAATATTACGTATACGTGGTGGTGCCTATTCTGAAAATCCCTTTCCAGTGTTAAAAATGCCCTTCACGTGCTCAGCTACCAAAGCTTGCAACAGTCCCAGAATGTGGAGTTAAAGTTTAATCAGTCTTTGTTCATGCCACTCATTGTGGGGAGCGCTCTGACCTGCTGGACTTGTTTTTAATGACAGGCCATTCAGAGAGTTCAGTCCCGCCAGACTCCAGCCTCCCCAGTGCAGGCTGCAGAGTGGCATGCTCTGCTCACAAGCCACTGGGGCTCCAGTGGATATACGTTTGAACAGTGTTTAAATCTGTGTCACATCTGTGAAGTTTAAACTTATCCTAAATTTCAAAGTCAGAAAACTGTTTACTACCTATATATCTTTATATAACCTGGGATTTAGATTTTGGATTTTGGAATTTGGACTTTAGGTGATTTCCAAAGCTTTATCTCAGTAGTTACACTTAGGGAAGAATGAGATTTGTATGAGGATTATTTCTCTGTTATGTTACCATTTAACCAGACATATAAATTAGGAGGGAAAATACTGACTATTAAATCCTGAGAAAACAGCAACAGCAAATCAACAACCGAGATGGAGCATATTTCTGTGGAACAAACTTAAATGAGTATGAGTCTTGTTTCCTAGTCCATCATAGATTGTTAATTGCTCTGAACAAATTACTATAAAATAGCTTTTATCAAGGTTATCTAAACAAGGAGTCAGTGACAATTTTTCATTATTAAGTTTCATGCAAGATTATGCTTATAGTTAAAAATGATCAGCCAGGCATGGTGGCACGCATCTGTAATTCCAGTACGCGAGAAGCTGAAACAGGAGGATTGCAGTTTTGAGGCCAGCCTCAGCAATTTAGTGATATTCTTAGCAACTTAGTGAGATACTGTTTCAAAATAAAAGAAAAATAAATAGTGCTGGAGATGTAGCTCTGAGGTAGAATGCCTCTGGGTTTAATCCCTAAAACCACGCACACACAAATTTTTTCATGTAATCTTCATAATGTAAAATGATTCTATAGTAGTTTATATGCTGTATAATCCCCTGATAATGCTGAGATGTCCGAGAGATTTGCTTAATGTCAGAACACATGCATATCAATGAATGAATGGACTAAAGGACAATATACATTGAGCACCACTTTGTACCAAGCAATGGAGGACCCCAAGGGGAGCCCCAAATTGCTCCTTCTCCTTAAAATTGTGTATAAAGTAAGACCAAGGTACAGAAAAGGGATAAAACTGCTCTCATTTCCAGAGTGCATCTTGCTTCTAGGTTGCTCCCAGGAGGAAGAGGCAGGACATGCTTCATTTGTTCTTCTGACATGTATCCATCTGATAAATCACTTCCTTTAGAGCTGACTGAGTAATGAGGCATAGAAAGCCCAGAAGTCCTCAGGGCACTTCCCCTAACACCAAGCATTCTACCTGCTGGGTTGTGTCAATTCTAGTCCCATCTCAGTTAGTTGTAATGAGCTTCTACTGCATGCTTGTTGATCGGTTTCTTTCTAAGGGACCAGTGAAACTCCCATCTACTTAGTATTTCTAAAAGTTTCACTGCTTGTATTGTGTATCTTTATGTGTTGAAGGGTAAAGGCATTAAGTTGTGATATGGTAAAGTAGCAGACTTTCCCATCCACTACAGAGTCAGTGCCTTCATCAGATTTTCTAATGGGTGCCAGACTGCAAAGGGTGAGGAAGCACTGCCCCCTAGGGAAGGCAAGGGCTTCCTGGTTTCCTGCTTGGTGTGTACACATAGCTGTTCTCTGCCTCACAAAACATTGCTTCCCAGTTGATTTGCTGCTGTTAACTCACATAAGTGTCCTGGGATTATCCTATCCCATTCCTACTCTCCCCATCCATACAAAATACCCCACAGACCTTTACTATCTATACAGAAAATGGACAAATTTGATGTGTCCTGGTTGTCTAACATTGATTTCCTATTTGGGAAATGTGTCGGGAGGGGATTGTTCAAGTCCTTAACAACTTTCTGCTCAATTTTTTTTTATGATACTCTCTCTTTGACCCTAAACAGAATGCACATGTTTGGGCTTTGCAATGAACTGGGACTGAGGCTGGAAGGTGAGTGTGTGGGGGAGGGATGACCTTTAGTTGAGGTACTTTTTTTTGTGTGTGTGGTATTGGGGGTGGAACCCGGGGGCTTTCTACCTCTGGGCTATACTCCCAGCCCTATTTTATATTTTATTTGGAAACAGGGTCTCACCAAGTTGCTGAGAGCCTCACTCAGTAGCTGAGGCTGGCTTCGAACCTGTGCAATCCTCCTGTCTCAGCCTCCCAAGCGTGGGGATTACAAGTGTGCACCACCAGGCCTGGCCAGTTGAGGTACTTTGGATGGGTTTTTTATTCACCAACTATTTCATAGGCATCTGCTTATGCCAGGCTCTGCCACAGGGCTATTAGAAGAATAATATGTAAAATTTACATTCACTTTTGGATGTGGGTAGATTAAAGACATTACTTAACTTCTTAGTATTCTCATGTTGGACCAAAGCCAAGTCCACCATCTATTCCCGATAAGTATCAAGTCCAATAGAAACAAAGAAAATTGGAAAACTGAAACTTTCCCAATACCTAAGAAATTGTCTTATCTATGAGGTCTCAATGTGAATAAAACTTATCAATCATTATCTGGAAATCTTATGCCCTCTTAAGGGAACTGCTGCACTCATGACAGACATGAACTGAAGTCGATGTCCTTGGCATTATAAAGATTGATTCGTATGCTATTCACTTTTGAAAATAGCCTGAACAAAATTGCTCCCCATCTGAATATTTTTTTAAGCAAGGAGATCTCAAGAAGCCATAAAACCCATATCTTGCTGCCAAGATTGCTTCAAAAACTGCAGTCTAAACCCAGGTTTACACTTTTGTCAAAACAAAACTACTTTTAACTTCTTTGAGCCCTTTCTTGCTGTGTGATCATCTGAGAACCTTAAACACTGAGTCCTTAAATCTTTGTCATCTAATTACCTCCCTCATTTTTTCTTTTTAGTGTTTTTATTTTATGAGGTTTGTAGCATATAAATAACACTGGATAGTCCCTTTAGGTGAAAAGAACAAAATTCATTTCAAATCATTTTAAGCAAACACTGGACAGTTGGTAAATTAAGAAAATATCATCTCCGTGGCTGTTGAGCTTTATTTAATGAGATGAAATTGAAATGCATAAGGGTATAAGTAAGTGGTCATTGTTAGGAGCTCTATAGAGAAAACACAAAGAGTACTATGCAAAAATATACTTGACTGAAGTTAGACTGGAGACTTAGGCAAGGTCCTCCAGAATGATGCTGAGCTGTAACCTGAGAGCAGCGAGGCACCATCTACTTTGAGAAGGTGACATGACAATTACCTTTGATGTGATGAGGGACACCGTGCACTTTTCAAGGAAACCCAGTGGCCTCTGCAGCAGATCTTCAAAGTTATATAAAATGAACATTCTTAATCTTTAAAGTGATTCAAAGTGGTGACTTCAGTTGAAGTGGTAATAAAAGGAGGATTAGTACATCACTTCAATTTTGTTACCAAAATAACGGACTGCCATCTCATTAACTCTACCTTGCAGAGTTCAGGCAGTATAATGTATGAGTTGGGAAAACATCTCTATGACACTGATGATGCTTGATTTCAGCTCAGTATTACTTATGGTGTCTATGGCCTTTACAGTATATTTGCCTTTGTCTTGCCTTTCCCAAAATATCCTTGCATTTTATTCCATTGTTTTAGAGCCTTTATTTTTATGAGTTAGAATAAAAAATGACTAAGTGGCATATTTTAATATTTTGATGCTTTTCCCTGATGCTTACTCTCAGTAGCCATCAATATTAGTAAAAAATGAGGCATCTATCAGATAACTGAGGTCCCAGAACAACCCAGCCTGTGGTACCAAAGATTTCACTCTTTGAGATGCCCTTTAGAAAGCTGGGAGTGGTGGTGTACACCCGTAATCCCAGTACCTGGGAGGCTGAGACAAGAGGACAACAGGTTTGAGGACAGCCTCAGCAAGTAGTGGGACTTGCATCAACCTAGCAAGATCCTGTTTCAAAATAAAAATAAAATAGAGCTGGGAATGTAGCTCAGAGGTAGAATGCCCCTGGGTTCAATCCCCAGTACCATTAAAAAAAGAAAAAAGAAAACAAGTAAACAAATAGAGCTACTGCAAATACAAGAAAGAATAGATATTATGTGCCTATGTGTCCCATTTATTCATTCTCATTCTAACCCTACTTTCTGTTAATTTTTAATTCAAAAGCCACCACATTTTCATACTGTAGTTTACTTCTTGTCTTAAATGACTGTCTTCCATTTTGCTTAATTTACTCACACTTTATGTAAGTGTCTCCATGGCTTTGAAGGTAGAGCCCTTCACCTTGATTTGGATATTTTGAATATTTGTGAAAACATTGTGTTCCTCAAAAATAATTTGTGTGATATTTTTAGCACCACATGTAATTATCAATATCATGAACAGAATCAATTAATTCAAATTCATTTTGGCAAATGCTTCATCTTGGATTTTGAGTTTAGTGGGAGTTGAAAAATAGAAAAACTCTTGATTTGAACCATTGAACAAGATATTATATCATAAAAACAAAAATTTGCTTATTATTGAAAATAAAACAATAGCAATAAACATAGTTTTTAGAAACATAACATGGAATTCAATGGACTTACTTTCAAATAAATGGGAATGGGTATCTCCATCTTCTTACTGTATTGTGATGACTAATCTTCAACATATATAGGGCCAGAGCACAAATGGAGACTCACATCTGATATACCTTAGTCTTAATAAATCCTATTGATACTTGCAGGCCATCAGGTAAAAATGTGCTCTACCCTTTGTCTTCACCAAGACATCTTCATAATGACAGTATTTAAAAATATATGCAAAGATATGCTTTTGCATGACTAGAAACTGGCAAAATATCAGGCAACTGAGTTGATTATTAGATATGTGGAAGTTTTGCTGATGGACCAAAGAGGAGTAGATGAATAATAAAATTAACACATATGGAGTTCATAATTATTAGTGTTTAAATTTTATTTTTATTCCACTTTACCAAAATTACTGTTATTGTAATCAAAACTTTCATGTAAATTATGTTCCACTATTAGTGACAGTCTAAGCAGTAAAAACAATAACATATATATCTACTAACAGTATAAATATTTCTGCTTATTTTTAAGACACATTTTTATTTAGGTTTTCAGAAAAATTAGTTTTTTTTAAAGACTCAATCTATTTTTTTAAATCTAAGGATGAAGTATAAATTACAATGAATTAATAACAAGTACATAAATCAAAATCACTAAATATAACTGAAGTTTTAAACTTTTCTTCTTTTGAACATGAGACAATATTATATTAAAATGTTACAAAAATAAAAAACTTAAAGCACTATTTGTAACTCCAGTATTAAGTACCACAGAGTTATAGAGCTATCAATTCACAGAATAAGTGGTGTGCTGGGTTATTTTTGTGAATATCTACCATGCTCCGCAATTTTATCCTGGCAACTTGAAGCTATCGTCATAGTAGAAGTATTTAAATCACTAAAATTGGTCAACACTGACGTTCAGGCTCTTTTCTTAGAGAGATGGTATTCAGTATTTGCACACACACCACCGAGTGGTTCTCAGGTTTCACTTGGGAAGCCTGAGGTGTGATTGGAACTTTTCAGAAGAGAGAAGTGGTTAATTGAATCAAATGCAGCATAAGGGTTGAATGCGTTGAGGGTAGAACAATATTTATAAATGTGTTAACGGGATTCTTGGTCCTTTGAAAAGATAATTTCGATGGAAAGGTGGGAGGAAGGGCAAACTGGTCTGTTTGAAGAGTAATGGAAAGTAAAGAAGTCTAAGTATAAGGTATCAACTATTTCAAGAAGTTTGGCTACATGGAAAGCAGAATGTTGGGATGGAAAATGGAAAATAAAGCATTGTTATAGTCCATTTATGGGACCCATCATTGATGATATATATTTTCCATTAATGACAACTAAGCATTTATAATATTTAAAAAGTCAATGTTTTCTGAGTGGGGCGGTGCGTGCTTGTAATCCTAGTACTTGGGAGGCTGAGTCAGCAGAAACTCAGGTTTGAGGCCAACCTCAGCTACTTAGTGAAGCCCTCTGCAATTTAGTGAGACGCTGTTTCAAAAAAAAAAAAAAATAGAGGGCTGGGGGTGTAGCTTAGAGATAGAATGTCCCTGGGTTCAATACCCAATACCACAAAAAAGTGTATATTTATTAAATAAATGTCTTAGATTTGGGATAGGAACAGCATCCACTAGCTAGGTCTTCCCAAGAAGAAAAAGGCTGGGATCACATTCAAAATATTTATATAAAATTAAACATAGATTCAGAGTAGGAAGAATAGCTTTGTCTTAGCTGACATTGAGTTGCAGAGACCTTTAATTATAAATTTGTGATGATACACATTAAAGAGGTGTGTTTGGGAATTGAGTTGTGCCAAACTGACAACCAGTTATATTTAAACAAAGTGAAAAATTAGACAGCTTAGCAATAATAAGTGTTATTATTATTTAAATAATAGTATGCTTGAAGCTTTAAAGTAATTAATTATAATGCTAAAGATAAAAGCACACATGGAGTCTTACCATTGCCTAGAACTGAGGCCTGCAGATGTGCTACCTAGTTTTGTCTACAAAGAATCATATGCAAAATACCATGAGGCAAGGACAGTTGACTCGTCCCACTAGTTCAATTCAGTAATTGAAGTAATTTTGTCAAGTTGACAGAGTTGAGGTTTGAGTCCAGCAATCTTACTGATTCCAGATGGCTCAGAAAGGAGAGCCTGATCCTTTCTTTTTTCACAATTTCTACATTGAGAAATTGGCTATAATTATCTTCCCTCCCCGTCCTGCTATAGATAAAGTCCTTGAACACAGAAATGATTTCCACTTCATCTTGTCACTAAGCCACATAGTGTCTGTATCTAGCATGCCTTTAACAAAATATATGTTGTATTCAACAATTATTTTAGTGGCAAGACCTGCCTCAATTTCTAAAATTATTTTCACAGAAAACATAGGATTTATACAGTATCTAATCCTAGGCAGCAAAGTCAACATTTGGAAAAATCTGAATGAAGTTCTAAGGCTTCAGGAATGCTGTTATTGTAGCCTACCTGGGAACGTTGCCCAAACTCTGAGCCACACCCTTTTCATTCCTGTCTAAATATATGACCTTCTTGCAGAGCTGCTAAAGGCTTATCTTCTCAAATGCAATCAATTGGCAGGTGAGTTAAAAAAAAAAAGGCTCAACATTCCTTGAAATGAGAGACAAAAAGATGGTTATAATGAGTTAAAAAGAAAGAGAATGTATTGGCTGAGAACACTTTTTGATAGAGTATCCGTGAGGTCACGCAAGTATTCCTGGCCTCCGTACAGATGAATTTCCAAGGTGGTTTCTGCTATTAAGTGAAAGGAGATATATCTATTATATCTTCTTATATTTGATCCAAAATATTTCTACATGTTAAAGGACTCCAAGATTAAAAACAACACTATGGTAGACGAATAGGAAAATGAAGAGGGAATTTGGCTGGACAGGCTCCAGTTAAATCTGGTACATCATTCAGAGTAGTGTTTACTCCTACAGTACAAAGAAATCTTGGTTCTGATTTGGATTGCCATGTATCCCTGCCATAACAGGAGAACTCAAGACCTCTAAGATCACTGCTGAATGAAGATTTGTCCATGAAACCTACAGAGAGAGTCTAGGGAGTCTGAGACTTTGTCAAGAAAATTTGCATATCTTTTTTTTGTGTGTGTGGTGCTAAGGACTGAACCCAGGAACATTCTTCCTCCAAGAAAACCCTCAGCTTTTTTGTTTTTAAATTTTGAAACAGGTTTTCACTAAATTGCTGTGGTTGGCCTTAAGCCTGTGATCTTCCCTTTTCAGCCTCCCAAATACTGGAATTACAGGTGTGTGCTACCACACTGGGCCCATGTGTGAAACTTTTGAGACAGATACTGTATAAAGTCCACTAATATAAGATGTTTAGTTACATTGAACATGTGGAACCCTGAGATTTAATTGTTGGAGCTCATATAGATAGATGGTTATTTGGGTTACAAGGATCAACACATCTCCCTGGCTACCATAAGTAAGACTGTTAGTAATTTGTGAATGAGGACTTTTAGATAAGACCCTTCGAAAGAGTCTGGTATAATATCTCTACTCTACTTACCTACCTTTCTTTCTCTCTCTCTTTCTCTCTCTCTCTCTCTCTTTCTTTCTCTTTTGCCTTTCTTTCTTTCCCTCTTTCTTTCTTTCTTTCTTTCTTTCTTTCTTTCTTTCTTTCTTTCTTTCTTTCTTTCTTTCTTTCTTTTTCTTTCTTCCTTTCTCTCATAGTACTGTGGATTAAACCCAGGGGCATTCTACCTCTGAGCTACACCCCTAGCCTCATTTTATTTTTTTGTTTTGAAACAGGACCTTGCTAGGTTTCTGAGAGTCTTTCTATGTTGCAGAGGCTATACTTCAACACACAATCCTCCTGTCTCAGTCTCCTAAATACTGGAATTACAGGCTTGTGCCACCAAGCCTGGTCTCTATCTTTGACATGACTCTACTGTTTCAAGTTCTAGATCTTTTTACTTATCTTTTATTTTCCTCTTGGCTGTCAGATCAAAGAAATAATTCTCTACCGTATTTGAATTTTCTCTACACAGAGCTTCTCTGAATCATTCAGCTCTTTCATAATTATTACATGAATTATAACCTCTTTTTTTAATAAGCTTTTAGGCTTTTTTGGTAGTTACTAATTGTCCAATTCTTGTAGTATGACTCTATTCAAATTTCCCAGGGGTTAATCTTATCAATCTAACCTTTCTTCTGAGCTCAGGTCACATCACAACTACAGACAAGCCTATAGATTAACCATCTTTAAGTCAGATGCTCAGCCATGGTTCAGTAAGTTAAGAACATGATCAGGTTCCAGGAAAGTTCAATAGAAAAGAATCATCTTCTCAATCAGTTGTGCTGAAGAACTAGATATCTCTATGCAAAAGAATGAAATTGGAGCTTTACCTCACCCCATCTGCAGCAATTAACTCAAATGGATAAAAGGCCTAAATGTATGGCATAAAAGTATAGGATTGGTAGAAGAAGATATAGGCACAAATGCTCATGACCTTAGATTAGGCAATGATTTATTTTATTTTTTTTGTTTTTTATTGGTTCTAGGTATTGAAGATAGGGTCATTCTACCTCTGAGCTATACTCTCAGCTCTCTCTCTTTTTTTATTTTGAAATAGGGTCTTACTTAGTCTTTAAGGGTCTCACTAAGTTTGTGTGACTGGCTTTAACCCTGTGATCCTTCTATCTCAGGAGAATAGAATCTCTCCTATTTTCCAAGTACTGGGATTAGAGGCATGTGTCACCACACATGGCTCAATGGTATTTTATTTATGAAACTGGGCATTTTCAGAATTAAAGACTTTGGGGCTAGAAAAGACACCATCAAGAAAGTGAAAGAACAACACACAGAAGGGAAGAAAATATTTTTCAATTACATATCTAGTAAGAGACATGTATCTAAAATATAGACAGGAGTGCTTAAAAAATGGTAATAAGATAAATAACCCAATTAAACAGGCAAAAGAGTTAAGGATGCTGGTGCATGTTTGTAATCCCAGTACTTGGGTGGGGGGCTGAAACAAGAGGACAGCAGATTCTAAGACAGCCTTAGCAACTTAGTCTCTCAGTAACTTAGTGAGGTCTGTTTCAAAATAAAAAAATAAAATAAGGCTGGGGGTATAGCACAGACATAGAAAATCCCTAGGTTCAATCCTGTGTACCACAAAAAGGACAAAAGATATAAAAATATATTTCCTCAGAGAAAATATTCGAATGAAAAATAAGCACGTGGTAAGTTGCTCAACAAATTACCTATTAGGAAAATGAAAGTCAAAACCAAAATGAAATGTCACTTCACATACGCTAGGATGGCTACAATAAAAAAGGCAGGCAAACAAGTATTGCTGAGGCTCAGGGGATATGAAATCCCTTCTATGATGCTGGTGGGAGGATAATATGATACAGTCATTTTGGAAAACACTTTGGTCATTTCACAAAATACTAAATATAAAGGCATAATGTGGCCCAGCAGTATAACTCCTTTAGGTGTATTTTATTTTTTGAATTTTTAAAATTTATTTATTTATTTGTCATCATTGTTGCTGTTTTAATTTTTTCATATTTTATTTTATTTATATGTGGAGCATATTGAAAATGGTGTACATTTACATTGTGCTTCATGCCCTCTCCCTCCATTCCCCTCCCCCCTCCCAATAGTGAGTGTCCAGGTTAATCATGTTGTATTTATTCTATTA
This sequence comes from Muscardinus avellanarius, assembly GCF_963383645.1. NCBI lineage: Eukaryota > Metazoa > Chordata > Mammalia > Rodentia > Gliridae > Muscardinus > Muscardinus avellanarius. Next base: position 136,419,869 of record NC_137787.1, on the reverse strand, counting down.
CACACATTCGTATGTAGCTCCTCCATTGAACAACCTCAGCTTTCTTCCTCTTCTATCCTTCCGTTCAAGCTTTGCTGAGATTTCCCCTCCATCATCTGGAATCCCTCTGGTATTGCCACTACTCCCCAGCTTGGGCATATTAGAGAAAACATATATCCCTTCTCTTTCTGTGCTTGACTAATCTCACTTAACATAATGTTCTCTAGTTCCTTCCATCTTCTTGCAAATGCTATTATTTTATTTTTCTTTATAGCTGAATAGAATTCCATTGTGTGTATTTCCCATAATTTTGCAATCCATTCATCTGTTGATGGAGATCTAGGTTGGTTCCATATTTTGGCTATTACAAACTGTGCTGCTATGAACATGGGTATGCATATGTTAACGTAGTTCTCTGATTTCAAGCCCTTTGGAAAGATATCCAGGAGTGGTATAGCGAGATCAAATGGTGGATCTATTCTCAGTTTTCTAAGGAATCTCCACATTGATATCCATAGTGGCTGAACTACTTTGCACTCCCACCAACAGTGTAAAAGAGTTCCTCTTTCCCTACATCCTCACCAGCATTTGTTGTTGTATGATTTCTTTATGCTTGACACTGATTGGGGTGAGATGGAATCTCAGAGGAGTTTTGATTTGCATCTCCCTGATGGCTAGTGATGTTGAACATCTTTTCATGTATCTATTGGCCATTTGTATCTCTTATTTTGTGAAGCATCTATTCAGTTCAGTTGCCCATTTCTTGATTGGGTTGTTTGTTTTGCTAGTGTAAGTTCTTTTGAGCTCTTTGTATCTTCTGGATATTAGCCCCCTAACAGAGTGGTGGCTGGTAAAGATCTTCTCTCATTCTGTAGGCTTTTTCTTTAGGTTCTTGATGGTTTCCTTTGATGAGAAGAAACTTTTTAGTTTGATGCCATTCCACTTGTTAATTCTTGCTTTAACTTTCTGCGCTTTGGAAGTCTTGTTGAGAAAGTTACTCTCTGTGCCTATATGTTGTAGTGTTGATCCTATGCCTTTCTCTAATAACTTCACAGTCTCTGATCTAATTTCTAAGACTTTGATCCATCTCGAGTTAATTCCTGTGCACAATCCAAATATATGCTGTTTGCAAGAAATTCACCTTACAGCAAAAGACATTCAGAGACTGAAAGTGAAAGGATGGACAAAGGTATATCATGCCAATGGAGACCAAAAATGATCAGGAGTAGCAACACTGCTATCCAACAAAACAGCCTTTAAGCTAAAACACATCAGAAGAGACAAAGAAGGGCACTTCCTTTTATTAAAAAGAATATTTCAACAAGAAGATATAATGATAGTAAATGCTTATGCCCCAAACGTGGGTGCAGCCACATTTGTAAAACAAACCCTCCTGGACATCAGATCTCAAATATACCCAAATACAATAATAGTGGGAGACTTCAATACACCTCTCACACCACTGGGTAGACCTTCAAGGTAAAAGATGATTAAAGACTCTTCAGAACTAATGAAAACTATAAACCAAATGGACCTAATAGACATATACAGAATATTTCAACCACGAAAAGAACATTTTTACACTGTTGGTGGGAGTGCAAAGTAGTTCAGCCACTATGGAGATCAATGTGGAGATTCCTTAGAAAACTGGGAATAGATCCACCATTTGATCTCGCTATACCACTCCTGGGTATCTTCCCAAAGGGTTTGAAATCAGAGAACTAGGTTAACATATGCATACCCATGTTCATAGTAGCACAGTTTGTAATAGCCAAACTATGGAACCAACCTAGATCTCCATCAATGGATGAGTGGATTGCAGAATTATGGGAAATACACACAATGGAATTCTATTCAGCTATAAAGAAAAATAAAATAAACCATTTGCAAGATGATGGAAGGAACTAGAGAACATTATGTTAAGTGAGGTTAGTCAAGCACAGAAAGAGAAGGGATATATGTTTTCTCTAATATGCCCAAGCTGGGGAGTAGTGGCAATACCAGAGGGATTCCAGATGATGGAGGGGAAGTCTCAGCAAACCTTGAATGGAAGGATAGAAGAGGAAGAAAGCTGAGGTTGTTCAATGGAGGAACTACATACGAATATGCGTAATAGCATAAATACAACATGATTAACTTAGACACTCTATTGGGGGGGAGGGAGAGGGAAGGGCATGAAGCACAATGTAAATGTACACCACTATCAATATGTTCCACTTATAAAAAATAAAAAATAAATTAAAAAAATACACATTCTTCTCAGTAGGCCATGGCACCATCTCCAAAATAGATCACTTCCTGGAACACAAAGCAAGCACCAGCAAATTCAAAAGATGTAATATAATTCCCTACATCTTTTCAGACCATAATGGAATGAAAGTAGAAATCAACAACAGGAAACCCAAAAGAAACTATTTGAATACATGGAGATTGAATGATACACTATTGAATGATGAGTGGGTAAGATCATAAATTAGGGGAGAAATAAAGAAATTTCTGGAATTAAATGAAAATAGAGAAACAACTTACCAAAATCTATGGGACACTTTGAAGGCAGTGTTGAGAAGAAAATTCATAGCATTGAGTGCACAGATATGAACTGAAAGTCAACAAATAAACAACCTAATGACACAACTCAAGGACCTAGAAAGACTATAACAGTCTAATCCCAAAGCCAGCAGAAGGCAGAAAATTATTAAAAGCAGAGCAGAAATAAATGAAATAGAGAACAGAAAACAATTTAAAGAATCAAAAAAAAAAAAAGCTGGTTCTTTGAGAAGATTAATAGGTTGACAAACCCCTGGCCAACCTAAACAAAAGAAAGAGAGATTTAACTAAAATTATTAAATCAGAAATGAAAAAGGAGACATCACCACAGACAGTGGGGAAATTAAAAGGGTTATCAGAAACTATTTTGAGAATTTATACCCCAACAGACTGAAAAACATGGAAGATATAGATAGATTTATAAGTATATATAACCTACCTAAACTGAAGCAAGAGGACATAACAAGCCTAAACCAATGAATAGCAAACAAAGAAATAGAAAAAGCAATAAAAATTCTGCATTTAAAGGAAAGCCCAGGCCCTGATGGAATTTCAGCTGATTTCTACATAATTTTCAGTGAAGAACTAATACCAATACTTCACAATTTGTTCCAGGAAATTGAAAGAAATGGAATTCTCCTTAATTCTTTCTATGAGGCCAGTATCACATTAACCCTCAAACCAAATAAACATACTTCAAGAAAGGAAAATTACAGACCAATATCCTTAATGAACATAGATGTAAAAATTCTAAACAAAACACTAGCTATGCACATTCAAAACCATATCAAGAGAATTGTAACCATGACCAAGTTGGTTTCATCTCAGAAAAGCAAGGCTGGTTCAACATATGCAAATCAATACATGTTGTTCACCACATAAATAGAACTAAGAACAAAAACCACATGATCATATCAATAGATGTTGAAAAAGCATTCGAAAAAATACAACACCCATTTATGTTAAAAACACTGCAGAAAATTGGAATAGAAGGAAAATATTTCAACATTATTAAGGCAATATACAATAAACCTAAAGCCAACATCATATTGAATGGAAAAAACCTGCAAAAATTTCCTTTAAAGTCAGGAACAAGACAAGGATGTCCACTATCACCACTCCTTTTCCATATAGTTCTTGATATTCTTGCCACAGGAATAAGACAAGAGAAGGAAACAAAAGGAACTCAAAAAGGAAGAGAGGAGCTAAATACTATCCTTATTTGCAGATGACATCATCTTTTATGTAGAAGATCCAATGAACTCAACCAAGACTTCTGGAGCTGATTAACCAATTCAGCAAAGTTGCAGGATATAAAATCAACCTAAAGAAATCAGTTGATTTTCTTTATGCCAACAATGAATCCACAATGAAGGAAATAAAGAAAATGATTTCATTTACTATAACCTATAGACCAATAAAATACCTAGGAATAAACCTAACCAAAGATGTAAAAGACCTCTACAAAGAAACTACAAAAAATTAAAGAAAGAAATTGAAGGAGAACTTGGAAGATGGAAAGATCTCCCTTGCTCATGGATAGGCAGAATAAATATAATCAAAATGGCCATTCTGCCAAAAGTGATCTATAGATTCAATACAATTACCATTAAAATACCAACATTTCTCATAGACCTGGAAAAATCAGTTATGAATTTTGTATGGAGAAAGAAAAGACCCAGAATAGCCAAACCAATTATCAGCAACAAGAACCAGGCAGGAGGCATCACAATCCTGGACTTCAAATTATACTGTAGAGCAATAGTAGTAAAAACAGCATGGTATTGGCACAACAACAGGCAGACAGACCAGTGGAACAGAATAGAAGATACAGAAACAAACCTACACATCTATAGTCAACTGATCTTTGACAAAGGAGCCAAAGTCATACGCTGGAGAAAAGACAGCCTTTTCAACAAATGGTGCTGGGAGAACTGGCTATCTATTTTTTAAAACTTTTTATTGGTGCATTTTAGTAATATTTTAAATGAAATGAAAACATGTCTACACAAAAACTTGCATGTAAGGTTCATAGCCATAGTACTCAAAATAATAAAAAGTAGAAACAATCCAAATGCCCATGACAATTAGAAGGTGATAAATTTATAGAATGAATATTTTTCAGCAATAAGAATAAAGTAATGATGCATGCTACATCATGGTATCATACTAAGTGGAAAAAAAGCCATTCACTAAGGATGGCATATCATATGAGATTATTTCTATTAGTTGCTCTAAATTGGCAAATATATAAAGACAAAAGTGAGATGAATGACTTTCTGGATTTGGAGGAGTTGGGGAAGTGTGTTGAGGGTGGAAACTAAAGAGTATATTCTTTCTTCGGGGGGCAATAAGAAAGGTGTATCTTTGATTGTGATAAAGTTTTAACACCTTAGTCAACATACTGTAAACTACTGAATTCCACACTTTACATGGGCACAGTGTGTAGCATGTGCCTTGTATCTTTTTTATTTATCTGTTTATTTTTTAAAAATTTTAATTTTTATGTGGATCATATTGAAAATGGCATGCATTCAAACTGTGCTTGGTGCCCCCACTTTTCCTTCCCCCTCCCAACAATGAGTGTCCACGTTGACCATGCTACATTCATACTTTTACACATATTCAAATGGAGGGGTAGGAGCGGAAGAAGGCTGAGGTTGATTAATAGAGGAGCTACATTCGAATATATGCCTTGTATCTTGATAAAGATGTTTTTTTTTTAACATGTATGTTGTTGCTGCAGGGATGCTCTTTCTACAGCATCAATGTGATCTTGTCTGCAGCAACTATCTAACATGCACTCATGACTCTATAGCTTTCAGGACACAGTCCTAAATCAGTGAGTGTTGTTACCTATCTTTTCTCTCCCCCAAGCTAACCTGTCTTTGTAGTCATAGGACCTACTTACAACATCTTGAACTTGTCATTTAATTTTAAATCTGCAGTTCCTGGGATATTTACATGCTTAGTGTCTCTCTGATGAATAAAAAAGTAAAATAAATAAGAATTCATTGCAGATAGAAGAATTACCATGTTCATCAAATAGTTCATACATTGAATATATTTAAAAAAAACAACAACCCTCTCTTCTAAAGTCATTTGCTAACTAGAGACTTTAGGTTCCAGCCCCAAAGGAACACAATCAAATATTCTGTGGGTTGAGTGTTTGTAATTGCATATTATATACATACTTCTCGGTATGTCATCATGAGATAGGTATGAACTGGTATTGGGAAGTAAAGGGCTATGGAGAGAAAGAAACCAACACGAGTAACAGTTGTCATGGGTGTGAACAGAAAACTATGCACCACCCAGAAGCCGTTCTCTCAGAGCTTTGAACAGAGGCAAGCACATTTGTCAGCGCTTTGTAAATATTAATGATCCAGGGGAACAAATTATTACTCACACTAAGTGAATTTTTACTGTGTTAGAACATTTTCAGTTGCTTAGGGTGGTGCCTTGTGAAACTAATTCTTCCAGTCTTTTTGGTATTTCTGTTATCAGCATCATAGATCTTTAGTTATTTTAATAACTAGATTTCTTCATTTATACCTTGATTAATTGGCAGGGTTTCCTTCTGTTCATTTATTTAACTTTGTTCTTTTTGACTCTATAATGAGTTATAGTTGAATTGTTCCAGGGTGATCCATTTTGGTTGGGTCACAAAGTTGGTTACTGACTCATGATAACTCTGATGACTGCAATGTGAAGATAGATGATACTTTAAGCACATTTTCTTTTTTTCTTTTTTCTTTTTTGCAGTACTGGGTATGGAACCCAGGGGCATTCTACCTTTGAGCTACACCCACACCCAGCCCTATTTTTTATTCTTTATTTTGAAACAGGGTCTCACTGAGTTGCAAAGGGCCTCGCTAAGTAGCTGAGCCTGTCCGTGAACCGCAATCCTCCTGTCTCAGCCTCCCAAATGCTTGGATTACAAGCATGCACCACCACGCCCAGCTTCAAGCACATTTTAAAACTCTCTTGTAACTGAATAAGGTTGAACTGTTCCATGATTTTAAACAAGTAATCATATATATATATATTTGTATGTATGTGCATATATATATATATATATATATATATATATATAGTCCTGGGGATTAAACCCAGGACATTCTACCTCTGAACTATATCCCTGGCCCTATTTTTTATTCTTAATTTTGAAACAGGGTCTCACTAAGTTCTGGAGGCTGGCCATGAACCTGCATTCTTTCTGTCTCAACCTCCCAAATACTGGGATTACAAGCATGCACCACCACACCTGGCTTAGTAATCATATTTTTAAATAGCTAAATAATTCAGATTCAACTGCACTAATGATCATTTGAGGAGTGTCATTTAATATTGCTATGACTCAAAAGCCAGTTTAATTTAGATGATTGTTGGATATCTTGCTTCTCCTGTCAGGCAGATGGCCACAAAGTTCTAGCAATTTCTCTATTTATTTTGCATAGTTATGTATTTTATTTCTGAAGATGAAGAAAACTGAAATTCTGAGACATTATGTAAAAAGGTAGTCATCCATTGTATACACAGAAATGAGAAAATAAATAGAAAAATCTTTTAGCCAGATGAATGGGAGAAAATGTAATTCCAGGCATTTCATTTTCTGCTACTTCTCAGAAATGGAGACAAAAGTTGTCTTTTGTATATTGCTGTGGAGGTCAATAAATGGGGATTTTCTTCTTTCAGAAAGAAAGTAAATTTTAGAGCCAAGCCCTCCCCGCTCTATTCCTTTCTATTCTTGCACATTAATACATGACTTCAAGGCCAAGTAAAAAAAGTACTTGAACAACTGTCTTCCTTTTCAATGGGAGTGTCATTTGAGTGTCTACAGAAAGAATCACTCCTGAGACACCAAGTCTCTATAATTAGGATTGATATGTCAACAGCAAGTATCATATAATCTCTATGTCTATCACAGGAAAGTGAGGTACTTTCAAACACATTCCAAGTGGTTTATGTTCTCCTTGTGCTCTCAGCATGAAAACACAACACACACACACACTCACACACACACACACACACACACACACACACACACACACACACAAGCAAGCATGTACTTTCTGATACACACAGCTTGTGCCATTGCCCCAAGCACATATAAAATACTTCTGCTGTGAAGTAATATTTCTTGAAGCCACATTTATTTTTTTTGATTGATGCATTGGAATCATACATCATGACACAGTTCAGATGATAGAGGTGTATATGCACACAGCACTCAACGGTCTTCCTGTCTTTATTCTTTAGATGTCTTGGGAAAGTTTTGAGAAGCTTTGGTATCAAGAAGTATTCTTTATCTCATTTGACTTTTTTGGAAAAAAGTAGACTTTAACAACACTATAATGGCTTAATTAATTCCAGTCACTTGGATCTAGTGAATACATTCGTATATACTGAACACAAAATTGTAGAAAATGATCATAGAATTTGCCTATTCTTTTTTTTTTGTGTGTGTGTGTGGTACTGGGGTTCCTGGAAACCCTTCTACCTCCGGGCTACACTCCCAGACCTATTTTATATTTTATTTGGAAACAGGGTCTCTTAAGCCAGCGAGGCTGGCTTCGAACCTGCGCGATCCTCCTGTCTCCGCCTCCCAAGAGCTGGGATTACAAACGTGTGCCACCACGCCCAGCGAATTTGCCTATTTTTAATACTTGTGTTGGTACATTGTAATTACATATGATATGTTCAAAGAGATATAAGTATATAGTTTTAATTTTAAAATTAAATATTAAGCTCAGGATATTACTACTCTTGTACATTTATTTTTAATTTTTATGAGACATGGATATAATTAGCATAAAAGAGAACATTTCCCCTTTTCCCTATGGCAGGGAAACAGAGCAAAGTCACATTTTTTTAAATATGGTCAATCCAACTTAAAAATTAGGGTTGTCTTTATGTGTGAAACTGGTTTTTCAAGATTCCAGCTGCATAAGTGAGTTGTGAAGCAATGAACCAAATGATTCAAAAATTATCTGCTTTTGTCCTAGCACTGGTAATTTGGCCTACTTACGTGATTTTAAATGTACACTGAAGTTTTCCTTGTTTTGTGCCTTTAAGCTCTCTTTTTAAACAGATATTTACTTATTTTTATTTATTTTTGTGGTACAGGATTGGACCCAGAGGCATTCTACCTCTGAGATACACCTGTAGCTCTATTTTACTTTTATTTTGAAGCAGGTTCTTGCTAGGTTGATGTGAATCTACTATTTGCTTAGACTGTCTTCAGACCTCTGATCCTCCCATCTCAGCCTCCCAAGTACTGGGGTTACAGGTGTGTGACACCATGGCCAACTTTAATGGATCTTTAAATATCAACCACTTTTAACCTTCTTGGTATTTCTCTCCCAATTTCATAATTGTGAGATTGATGCACATTTTTATAATATTTTTAAATGCTCATGGAATTGGAATTCTGCTATGAAGAGATATTGAACTGCTAATAAAAATTAGCACTTAGACATCCAGCCACTATCCCTTGTAAAGTGTCTTTCAGTTTTATGCACTAGGCACAAAAGGAAATATTCTGGTAGCTAATGGATATACTGGAAGCAAAAGGAAACATTCCAGGAGATAATGGAAATATAGGCATGCCCGGTGCTGTTTGCAAAGGGTAACAGATATACGGAAAATATATCACATCACACCAAATCACAATGCGTTCTCACTATCCTATCACATTCAAATCTGCTTTTGCTTTTTATGGCTTATATGACTATTAAATAGAATTTTATTGAGTAAAAAATATTGCCTTTCTCTCCTAGTATAATATTAACTCTCTGAGAGTAGAACATAATTTCTCATTATAATTGTTAAAGACCCAGGACCTAGAACAACACCTGTCATATAATATTTGTACAACAAATATTTGTAGGGTGGATAAACTAATGAACAAATCAATCAGTCAATGAAGGTATATACAATCAAGTATGAAATTGTTCACACTGGGGTAATGAGGCAGTAGTGGTATTTGAGTTCTCATCTTTTGAATGTCATGCTAGCATTTTTCCAGGTGAGCAAAAGAGAAAAATACCCTAGGCAGAGGAAAAAGAAGGTGCAGATTGACTGTAATAAGAAAGGCCTGATATATTTGAGAACTAAGACCCATACTTTTAGTTTAGCTAAAAGAGAAGCTATATCAGAAATTATTTGGGATATATTCAAAAGAAAATGAGAAAAAATGAATGAACTAGGGATTATAGTGATGATATAATATATAGAAATGGGTATTTCAGTAAGTTTACTAAGTTCCTGCTGATATGGTTGGTCATAATTTTATATGCTGCGATGCAATATTATTTGTTCTTATTATATCTTCTGTTTTTCTCATAGTATACTTTTTAAAAGGGTCTTTTAGTTCTTTAATCAAAGGAGCCAATTGTCATTCAAAGCTATGCAGAGTTTTCAGGTTCTCCAGAGTCTTCAACCAAGACAGCAGAAACTCACTTGTCTGCCCTCGTTTATTTCAGCACTCTTCATATGACAAACATTGATCATGGCCAGGGGTAAACACTTTTTTTTTCTTTTGATGTCACTGAATATTAAACCATAGGGCCTTTGCCTCTGAGCTACTTCCCCAGCATTTTTTTGTTTTATTTTCTATTTTGAAATAATGCCTCTCTATGTTGCTGAGTCTTGTTAAATCAAAACTGTGTATCTCTTATCTCAGCCTCACAAGTAATGGGATTACAGGTGGGCTCCATAATGCCTGGCCAACAAATGATTTTTTAAAAGTAAAGTTCTGGCATTACAGAACACATAACATCTGTCCTAATGGCTCAACTTTGCCACAGTGAGGGTGAAAATGGCCATAGATGATGCATCCATAAATGACTGTGATTGTGTCCCAATAACATTTATTATGGGCATAAGAATTTGAATGTCATTTATTTGCATGCATCACAAGCTATTACTCTTCTATGAATTTATCTCCATCACCTGAAAACATAGAATCATTTTTAGTTCATAAGCCACTTCAGAACAGGTGATAGAAATGTGGCCTGTGACTCTACTTTGCAGACCCCATCCCAGGAAGATAGGAATACAACCAAACAACAACAACAACAACAAGAAAAACAATATCTTTACCAAAGATGTTGACATTTTAGTTGGGAGAGACAGTTTGAAGTTTGAAGATGGTTATAGATGTTATGATAAAAATAAAGCAGAGCAAGGAGAATGAGGTTGATACAGCTGTGTGTGCACCTGAGTGAGTGGGTGTGTATAATATTTTCAATAGCATTGTCAGGGGACATTTCTCTTCCTGGTGACATAGGACCTGAATGAAATGAGGGAGGGCGCTTGTGGGAAGAGGGCTCGGGCAGAAGAAATAATAAATAGTAAACTCTGGAGGCAGGTTCCTGCTTAGAATGTTCTGAAAATTGAGGTAAATGGTAACAACAATGCAACAGAGTAAAGAAGAGGATAACACCTGTGAACATGAAGAAGAGAGGAGGAAGACAAGGATGAGCAGACATGGTGGTGATGCACACCCCTAGTTCCAGTGTTTGGGAGGCAGAGACAGGAGGATCACAAGTTTAACCAGCCTCAGCAACTTAGTGAGGCCCTTAGGAACTTAGTAAGCTCCTGTATCAAAATAAAAAATAAAATAAGAGTTGGGGTTGAAGCTTGGAGGTAAAGAACCCCTGGGATGTAGAAATGATCCTTTATTTCTGGATCCAGTCATCTCTGAAGCAGGGCTCTGCTGTGGGCAAGAGAGGGCCCGTTATTCATTACACCAGTTGGATCATGCTTCCTTGCAATTAAAAGACTGGTGTTGTGGCTCAAAGTATTTAAAATTGAGAAAATCACAAATACACACATAGTCTCAGAGCTGACATTTCTAGGTAAATCTGAAGTGCCCAACCACAGACAGGAACTTCAAGCTCTCTTCTCTGTCTCTTCCGCTTTCTCTTTACCCAGCCCCAAGATTCAGTTACCTGATTTCACAGTACAAAGTGGATTTGCAAAAGAAAAGCTATACTGCCTGAAACTCCAATAGGCACTTAGTGTGTTGTCAGGAAGTGCATTTAAAAATTATCAAAAGAATGAATAAGTCCCTGTCTTAACTTTAAAGGCACAATTTATTCATAAGAGAAAACAACATTCATTTTTCTTTTAGCAAAACATTCATAAGCATGCTATGATGCCTTTCTTACCACAAGACTCTAGTTAATGCTTACTGTGCACATGGATGTCTATGCTAATGTACAGATGACTCCAGCCCACTGCTCCCTAAGCATAGTGCCAAGCCAGTGGAATGGCAGACTGCATCAGAGGTAGAACCCAATGCAGTTACGCCTGTTTTCATCTCACAATCATGTGTTAAAGTTGTGGTGAATTATACCACAATATTTACCATTTTAACTATTTTTAAGTGTACAATTCAGTAGGACTAAGCACATCAATGCTGCTGTACATGATTACCACCTATCTCTAGAACATTTTAATCTTCCCACACCAGAACTCTGTACCCACTAAAAAATGGCTTTCCATTCTCCGCTTCCTCCAGGTACTAGCAATAGCCATTCCACTTTCAGTCTTTATGGATTCAATTCCTCCAGGTACCTTATATTAACTGGCTTATTTCACTCACATATTGCCTATAGGATTTATCATCCATGCTGTAGCGTACATCAGAATTTCCTCCCTTTTAAAGCTAAATAATATTCCATATAGGTAGAAACAACAGGTTGTTTGTTCAGTTTATTCATAGATGAGCACTTGAGTTACCTTTTGGTTATTATGAATAATGCTGCTATGAACATGGGTGTATGTATTTGAGTTTATGCTTTCAATTATTTTCAGTAAATCCCTAGAAGTGAAATTCTTAGATCATATAACAATTTTATTTTTATTTTTTCTCACAACCATGTCTGTATCTTCTTCCTTTTATTTTTTAGTGTGTTTACTTTTTTCATTCACTGGCACTGAAACTTAAATTTAGTGAAGCAATATTTCAGTTATTTTAAGAGAATTATTTTAGAAAGTAAATATAAAAATTAAATCAGGTTGGCAATTAGCAAATCTGCTGCAAAGTACATATGATCCACTTGTTTCAAATGAACCATTATAGTGAGTCATAGAAATTTCATCCTGAGAAGAATTTCAGAAAGAGAAGATGTGATTGTTTTTGGAATCTTGAACTGAAACAGGAAAAGAAAAAAAAGCAAACATACCAGACCACCCAGAATAAATCAAATAACAATTACTAAAGCTAAAAAGGATTAATAGACTTTTTGGAGAGAAGAGCATATTGTTATTATTAGTTTTTAGTTAACAACACAAGTTCTGATTCTACAGACTAGTTGAATACTACAAGTCTTCCATTGGACTTGTATACACAAAAATTGTTGATAATAATATGTAGTATAAATATAAGCCGCACTTATATTTGTATTTGCTTACTGTGTACCAATTACAATGCACAACTTTACACATCGCTGTAGAAAACACATATTACAAGGCAGCTTTTAATGATTATCACTGGGATGGCATCTGCTGCTGGCACCAATATTGTTCCCATTTTTATTTTTTGGTACTAGGGATCCAACCCAGGGACATTCTGTCACTGAGATACACCCTAGCCTTATTTTATTTTTATTTTGAAACAGGTTCTTACTAGGTTGATGAAAGTCTCACTAATTACTGAGGCTGTCTTCAAACTTGCGAGCCTCCTGACTCAGCTTCCCAAATACTGGGGTTACAAGTGTGTATTCTTTTCTTTTTAATGACCGAATCCTGATTTTTAACTGGGAACATGACTGTCCAAATGGATTCCAAGTGTTTCAAACAACCCTATTGGGCCAGTAGAGAATGAACATATGATATTACAGAGGAGATATAAACTAACTTGTTTAAGAAACATGGGCTAAGAGTAGTGAGTTGCTCTTACTTGAATATACATACAATGCTTTCATAACATTTTCTTTGGATGTCTCCTAATGAGCTCTCTATGTTTAATAAAATTTTATTCATCCCTCAAGACTCTTTATTTTTATTTTTGGTGGTACTGGGGTTCCTGGAAACCCTTCTACCTATGGGCTACACTCCCAGACTTTTTTATTTGGAAACAGGTCTCTTAAGCCAGCGTGGCTGGCTTTGAACCTGCGCAATCCTCCTGTCTCCGCCTCCCAAGCACGGGGATTACAAGCGTGTGCCACCACGCCCAGCATCCTCAGTATTCTTTATATAAAGACTTATGTTTTGTGAAGTCCTTCCTGACTCAACCAGGCTCAATTAAAGATTACTTCTCTATGTTGCACGATATTATTCATATATTTATATCACAGAAGTTATCATACTGTGCAAAAAGACTAAGAATTTTATGAAGGTAGAGAGCTAACTTGTAAACCTAGCACTCAGGGAAGTTCCTGGAAAGTCTTCTGGATAACAAAATTAAGCCAGGCATGGTGGTGCATGCTTGTAATCCTAGCATTTGGGAGGCTGAGACAGGAGGATCACGGTTTGTGGACAGCCTCGGCTACCTACTGAGGCCCTTTGCAACTCAGTGAGACCCTGTTTCAAAATAAATAAAAAAATAGGGCTGGAGGTGTAGCTCGGAGGTAGAATGCCCCTGGATTCCATTCCCAGTACCTCCAAAATAAATAAATAATAAAGTATTATAGTAAGATATGGCTAATAGATTAAAATTAGTATACCTTATTATACAATCATATTAGAAATGAGAAAATGATAATTATTATATTACCAAATTTTTAATATTTATGCATATTGAAAAATATTAGTGCTGTTGGGCATGATGGTTCATGCCTATAATCCCCATACTTGGGAGACTGAAACAGGAGGATCGCAGGTTCAAGGCCAGCCTCAGCAATTTAGCAAGACTCTATTTCTGACTAACTAACTCACTAACCAACTAACTAACTAAATAAATAAATTTTAAAAATAGGATTGGGAGTATAGCTCAGCGGTAGAATGTCCCTGGGTTCAATCCCCAGTACTAAAACAAGCAACGATCAAACAAACATCAATGCTTTCATATCTATCTAAATGTCTAAATTAGTCTGTCAACAATAAGATTCTACATGCAGAAAAGACAATTTAACTAGTGACAAGAAAATGTTTTTTTGTTTATTGAATATTGTAATTCTTCAGAAAAGAACAAAAAATGTAGAGATTGAATTCCAAAATCTGAACAAATTAATTCATACTAAATGTTGAATTTTTATGTGATTGAGTGTTTTTATTAAAAAAAAAAAAGAAAAAGAAAGAATTGGCCTGCTTTCTCTTTCAGAATTTCTCTTATTTCTGTAAGTTAAATCATTTCACAATTTCAGAAACTTGTGAAATATTTATATAAAATATGTAAAATAAACTGTGGAAAGCTATTCACAGGAGCTCTATTTGTGGAATGAGGGATATTGATAACTAGTGGTTTTAATTAATGTGATTTAGCCTATAAAAGAGAGTTGACATTATTGATATAACAGAGTTACCTTTTCAAAATGCACTATTTTAAAAAGAATTTCATCAGATTCCCTCCATGGCACAGCTACTATGGCTAAGTGGTCTTTCCTTTCTTTGGTGCCACTCAGATGGGTCAGAAGCCCCACATGCCGGGGGCCTAGCTAACATACTGCATCATAGCACTATTGAACAGGATGATCTTTTAGAAATCTAGATTGACCCTGTGACATTATGGTGCAACTAACTCTAAATTTTTAATATTCAATAAAAATAGAAATTTAACATTTGAGTTTTTTTATTCTTTTCTTCATTTCTCATTAATAAATAATACTCAGAGAGTTTTTTAAGTATATCCAATAAAAATATATAATTAAAATTTTAAAATACCAATGTAATAGCAAATATGAAAAGATAAACTTCAGTATTAAGGCAATTATTTAATATTTGAAAGGTCATGTCTTTCAACACACATTTTTTATATTTTTATATTTGTTTTATTATTTACTATATTACTCTACAGTTTGCAAAATAGGATATTTTACCCAATATCATAAGGCATTTTAAGGTTAGCTATGAACATGTAAAACACTAGTCAAGCTTGATGATGCATTTATATATCTCAGTACATGGGAAGCTGAGACAGGAGGATTTCAAATTTGAGGATAACGGTGTCTTCGAACATTATCAGCAATGTCATAAGACTCTCAGCAACCTAATGAGACCCTGTTTCAAAACAAAAAGTAAAAAAGGCTGGATGAATAGCTCAGAGATAGAATGCCTCTTGGTTCAATCCTCAGTATCACAAAACAAACAGAATCAGATACGAAAACATGTAGAAATCGTATGCAGTATATACATTAGACATAATGTCAACACACATTTAAAAAAATTCAAAAACAGCCGAGCGTGGTGGCGCAGGCTTGTAATCCCTGTGCTTGGGAGGCAGAGACAGGAGGACCGCACAGGTTCAAAGCCAGTCTCGCTGGCTTAAGAGACCCTGTTTCCAAATAAAAAATATAAAATAGGTCTTGGAGTATAGCCCAGAGGTAGAAGGGTTCCATCCCTAGTACCACAAAAAATAAAAAAATAGTAAATAAAAATTAAAAATAAAAAACATACTGCAAAGTCAAAAGAAATTGGCAAAAAAACCTCTGAATACCTACTACCTATATTCTATATTTGTTTTACTGTACTTACTATACTATTTTACTTTTTAATCCTAAGCATGCATTTGCCTAGTGCTGCTAAATGCATATATATCAAACATATGTATGTATATATAAAATAAAAATATATACATAACCAAAACTCTTACCAAGAATAGAATATGCCCTATCATCTAACCACAAATTATATCAGAAATAATTCTTGATGAATGCTGAGAGTGTTTATCAAGTGTTCTTATAAAAGGAGCAGTAATTATATGAAATGATACATATGCTAACTAGCTAGATTTAGTCATTGCACAGCACATACACACTTCAAAGCATCATGTTGCACATGATAGATAGATACAATTTTATCTGTCACGAAAACATAGAAAAAGAACAGAACAAGCCCAGCTTTATAGGGAGTTTCCTTACACCCCTTCCAGTAAATCCCTGCAATCTTTTCTCTAGAAATAGATTCTATCCTGAGGTTTCTTCCTCCAGAGTTTAATTTTGCTCATTCTGGGACTAGGTAATTTATAAAGATATTTATTATATATAGTTCTGGAATTAAGTCCAAGATAGAAGGGCTGTATCTGGTGAGGGCCAGCATGTGTTGTCACAACATAGCAGAGGTAAGGAGAGGGGAAGGAGGAGAAGGAGAGAGAGAGAGAGAGGAGAGAGAGAGAGAGAGAGAGAGAGAGAGAGAGAGAGAGAGAGAGAGAGAGGGCGCAAAGTTGTGCATATGTGTGAGAGGGAGCTCATTATCCTTCAATAATTGCATTAGTCTGTTCATGATATGGAAGTCCTCATGACCTAATCATTTTTAAAGTACCCCCACCCAAAACCATCACAATAACCATTAAATTTTCATATGAGCTTTGCAGGGGACCTCCAAATCATAAGAGTATCTGGCTTCCTTTTTGGCATTTTGTTTTGTGATTTGCCCATGATGTTGCCTGAATAAGTAGTCCGGGGTTTTGATCTCAGAGCTGTAGTCAATTGTCCGGGCATGACACATGTATTTAGCTGTTCTTTAGCTCCAAGGCTTTTTCTGTCTTTTGGATATTATGATGAAAAAGTCTGCTATCAACAGTTGTATAAGAATTTTTGTGAGCAGTTGCTTCTCTTTTTACCTGAAATGATGGAGGACACTGTGATGGGGATTACTGGGAACCAGAACCCACTCAGCAGGCGCTCTTTTGTAACTACTGCTGGCACTTGGAGAATGATTTGGATCCCCACATTACAGGCCAGGACAGCTCTTGTCTTGTTTCTGACAGCCTCTTGCCCCAGGATTGGACTCATGATTCATCCCTCCCTCTACTTAGCTGCAATACAGCCCAGATCCCATAAAACCAGAATTCATGTTTTACTCTTAAAGTTGCAGTCTACTTCTTTAGGTTGCAAATTGACTTGGACCCAGAATGAGCCTGGAGAATTGTCTCCCTCGAGCGCTCTTTGGCTCAGAGGATATGTCTCTTGTCTTTTGTCTTGTTCTCTTATCCTCCTCACTTTTGGCATGACATTTGAGTGACATCAGGTCATAGATGCCTAAACAAACAAACAAACAAGCAAGCAAGCAAACAAACAAACAAACAACTCTTCTGGATACCCAAGTGTAATGTTAGGAATCTCAGTCCTGTAGTTTCTAGTTTGTATAATAACTATTATTCAAATAAGTCAAGAGAAAATTCAGAGAAGGCAATGAAAAACATTTGATCGCTTTAGAATAATATACATGCAAGATGTTCTATTTGTTTAATACATTTTGACATAGAGATGAGCCTTAAGGATTTGGAAAGGGTAGATCAAAGTGCTAAATATCCTATTCTCTTCATTTCTGTCAACAGCACTTATGATAATGCATTATATGCATTAGATATGCAGTGAATATCTGTAGAATTTATGAATAAGTAATTAATGTTAAGTAGGTCTTTCTCAAATTGCACCTGTTAGGACACAGCATAAATTTAAGCTGCAGCTGGTCAGAGAGCTGTGAGAAATACACATCCGTATCAAGTATCCGAGCTCGGGTGGGGGCAGCCTGTTTAACATGTCATGTACTGGTGTGAGTGGACTAGAGACTGTCCATAGCATTGAGAAAACATATTTTCTTCTCATAGTCCAGCCTGGCAGGAAGAACCTAAAAATAAACAAGGGTAAAGTTATTTACATGAAATAGAAGCTGTAATTGTATAAGGTTTTCAGGCTTATAGTGCAGCTAATTCTTTCTATGGATTTACTAGTAAGTACCATACAAATGCAGAGAAAAATCTTTCATCCTGTTTTATTTTATAAGAGCATAAATATATGGTCAATTCAGAACAGAAATCAGTCTATCTTTCATTATTAACTACTACCACCAAATTTATTAATTTTACTCTAAAGACTCGAGCAGTATGCCCTTTATTAAAGTACAGAGAGTAAGAGAGAGATAGACAGACAGAGATGGCAAAGGTCCAAGCATGTGCTCAGTAAAAGAGAAAGTAAGTCTAGATTAAATGTGTCAGGAGCTTTTAAATGGCTGAGGCGTGCAGTCAGCTGGAGCACATGTACCAGTGTCCCTGATCAGGACATTGCAGTCAGACAGCTTCCCTCTATCCAGCCTCAGTGTCTGTCCAGAAGGCTTCTGTGACTGAGGCTCAACTGTAATTGCCAGATAGCTGTCTCAGGAAAATAACAATAGTAATATATACTGAAGAGTACACATACATACCATTTGACATTTTGTGTAAAATCATCAAAGTTGAAACACTGATCCTATAATCATCTTTGAGGTTGGAGGGATGGCTGGCTTCTGGAAGAGATAATGATTTGAGCTTTGGTGGTATTACTGTTTGAGGTAATTGTGAAATAAGGTACCTATGTCTCAAAAGTAAAATGCATTTGTGGGAGCATTTCATTAAACCTCAGATTAAAAGTAAGGATTATGGATAGAATTGACTTTCAAGACAGTAAGACAGTTTTGTGGCTAGAAGTGTTTGAGAAGTTCTAACCTCAAATCTGGTTCTAAATTATATGGAGAAAATGTAAAGAAATGTCAGAGCTTTTCATGCTGGCTGACCAATAAAACATGGTGGCAAGATGGGTGTGGTGGAACGTGCCTGTAATCTCAGTACTTGGGAGGCTGAGAGAAGAGGACTGCAGGTTCAAAGCCAGCCTCAGCAACTTAGTGAGGCTCGCAGCAACTTGGTGAGACTCTGTTTTCAAGTAAAAAATAAAAAGGACTGGGGATGTAGCTCAGAGGTAGAATGTTCTTGGGATCAATCCTCAGGACCACCAAAACAAACAAACAAACAAACAAACAAATAAAAAACACACAAAAAAGTGGTGACATCTTGGAGAGTTTCAGAAATGTGTAGCCACAGTCATAATCAAAGGTATCTTTTACTTTTTGTCACTGGGAGTTGAATCAGAGACTTCATTTTGTTTTACTTTTTCCAACAATTCTTATGCATTTTATGATCATGAGACTTGATCCAATTGGACTATTTTGAATAACAAACCCTTGGGAACTAAACA